>NC_053024.1:124466913-124617452 GCF_003073215.2 Triticum urartu | reverse complement strand
AAGCTTATGCCCAAACCTGCCCCAAATGGGAGAAAATTTTTACCATGACATGTTGATGCCGCTCCATGATAGCATGCCAAGTTTCATGAATTTCAGACGAGTTTTGGATTTACTAGAATTCAACAACCAGGTATCTCAATGTTTGCGGCCGAGTGAAGGTGGCAGGGTGTTTGAAATTCGTTCCCATTTCTTGCATGGGACCTAAGAAAGCACCCGAGGACACATATTTGATTTTTCAACCAATTTATATGCACTAGAGCATGTGCATGTAGTTCAAATTTTAATTATGCACATAAAATGCCTAGAAAACCCAGTTAATGTATGAAAATGTCCAAACAAACCCCTAAAAATTCCAAAATTTAACACAACACTCCTGTTGTTCTATGTTGACACTAAATTTTTTTTGAAAGCAATAAGAGCCAACAGATATTGTTTCGTCCCCCAAGGTGGCACGTTCCCTAATGAAACCATCATGCTTGTTGTGAGAAGCTTATGCCCAAACCTGCCCCAAATGGGACAAAAATTTTACCACGGCATGTTGATGTCGCTCCATGATAGCATGCCAAGTTTCATGAATTTCAGACAAGTTTTGGATTTACTAGAATTTAAAAATGAGGTATCTCCATGTTTGCGGCCGAGTGACGGTGGCTGGGTGTTTGAATTCATTCCCGTTTCTTGCATGGGACCTAAGCATGCACCCAAGGACACAGATTTGATTTTCAACCAATTTATATGCACTGGAGCATGTGCATGTAGTTCAAATTTGAATTGTGCACATAAAATACCTAGAAAACCAAGTTAATGGTTAAAAATGTCCAAACGAACCCCGAAAAATTCCATAATTTAACCCAACACTCTGGTTGTTCTATGTTGACACTAGAAATTTTTTGAAAGCAATAAGAGGCAACGAATATCATTTCATCCCCAAAGGTGGCACGCTCAATACCGAAACCATCAGGCTTGTTGGAGAAGCTCTTGTTTGGGATAAGCTTATGTCCAAACCTGCCACAAATGGGACAAAAAATTTACCACGACATGTTGATGTCGCTCCATGATAGCATGCCAAGTTTCATGAATTTCAGATGAATTTTGGATTTACTAGAATTTAAAAACCAGGTATCTCAATGATTGCTGCCGAGTGATGGTGGCAGGGTGTTTGAAATTCATTCCCATTTCTTGCATGGAACCTAATCATAAACCCATGGACACATATATGATTTTTCAACCAATTTATATGCACTGGAGCATGTGCATGTAGTTAAAATTTTAATTATGCACATAAAATGCCTAGAAAACCCAGTTAATGTATAAAAATGTCCAAATGAACCCCAAAAAATTCCAAAATTTAACACGACACTCTTGTTGTTCTATGTTGACACTAGAATTTTTTTGAAAGCAATAAGAGGCAACAGATATCGTTTCGCCCCAAAGGTGGCACGTTCCATATAGAAACCATTAGGTTTGTTGTGAGAAGCTCTGGTTTGTGAGAATCTTATGCCCAAACCTTCCCCAAATGGGACAAAAAATTTACCACGACATATTGATGCCGCTCCATGATAGCATGCCAAGTTTCATGAATTTCAGACGAGTTTTTGATTTACTAGAATTACAAAAGCAGGTACCTCAATGTTTGCCGGAGAGCCACGGTGTCGTGGTGTCCGAAATTCATCTCCATTTCTTGCATGGGACATTAGCATAAACCCATGGACACATATATGATTTTACAACCCATGTTGGTGCACCGGAGCATGTGCATGTAGTTTAATTTGAATTATGCACCTGAAATGGCTAGAAAGCCAATTTAATGTATAAAATGTCCAAACGAACCCTGAATAATTCCAATTTTTTTACGACACACATATAGTTGCATGTTCACTGCAGATAAAAGTTCTAGTAATTCAAACACCGTCCATTGCCGCTGTGACCCCATCATGTACTTCAAATCAAGTAGATCCCACACAGTTTATTATCACCAACCGTGTGAGATGCAGTACGAAATATCCTAGAGCACCATCGGTGTATAGTACGCCTATGGCTTATGCGAGAAGGTGCATCGGCTACAGTCCACAACCGGCGTGTCAAGCACACTAGTTCGCTCCCCAAATAGCATTTCTTTGTTCAATCATCGCCGGTGAAAGATGGGGACATGGACCCGCGTCGTGTGGGCAACTTCAGCGGTCCACTCCGGTGAGAGCGCGGCCGCAGCCGCCATGCGCGTGCTAACATGGTGCATGAGCACGACCGCAATCTGTGACCGGGCGGCCAGGGCAGCCCAAATAGCCGCTGTTGCTTCTCAGGTGGCGGCAGCAACATCTGCCTCGAGGATAGCAACTGGCGAGAGTGGCACAACAGCTGTCTATTCTGCAGCGGTGGCCTTAGCCCTCATGGAAGCTGCCCACGACCATGTCGAGGCCGTCCACACCCAGCTCATGGCGGTCACTGCACAAATCGAACAAAGCTTCTCCGACAACGATCAGCAACCCATGGTCGAAGAGTTGGCAATCACCGAGAGCGTTTCAGCAGCCATCTGTTCCTCTGCCGCATACCTTACCACGACGGAGCCCGTCCAAGCCCAGATCACGGCCACCCACGCCCAGCTCGTGGCGGCCTTTTCCAAAGAGATGGCGAGATGCTTGCCGAGTATGGTGCGATGAATGCCATGGAGTCCCTTGCCCAGGAGACCGTCGGGCGTGAGCTGGACATGGAGGCGGCAGCGGAGATCGACGAGCACCAGCCATAGTAGTACTCTTTGTTTTGTTTAATTAAGGGCGCTAGTCTTTAATTCGTTACAGTAATGTTTTGGTCAGCTAGCTCTGTTTAATTGCTGAACTTGCTCGATTAAGAAGTGTCGGTGTGCTGTAGTCTCCTTTGTCTACCCAAATTATGCAATGACGTGGATGACCACTGTAACCAGGGAAATTCGAACCAAAATTTTTGACGTTCAAACTCATCACACACGGGTTAAGCTATCTAAATCGTTTGTGATGTTCACATATCCACTACTAGGGAAAACCCTAGTAGTAGCGTGGGTTTTGATGCTATCAGCAGCGCGGGTAGCCGTGCTACTACTACGGCGCTACAGCTAACAGTTAGTAGTAGCGCGGTATAAACCAACGCTACTAATATTGACTATATCATTAGTGCTTTTATGGAACATGCTACTATTAAGTAGTTGTAGCGCTTTTGTATCCTCGCGCTACTGCTGTATCTTTCATCATTTTCCCTGTTCCCTGCCCCGTTTCACGTTTCAGTTTATAGTTTATAAACTGAAGATTCACATGTACCAGATAACAATATCAATAACCACAATACCATATAGTCATACAGTAGTCATACAATAGCATAAAGCATTATAGGTACTCATACATAGTCAACATGCATCCTCACATGAATATAGCATATATGATAAGCGGTACTAGCTAGGTAGTCTAACAGCCACACATATATAGTAGTTCTACTAGGTATATATAGTCATACAGCCACACACATATGTAGTTCTAGATGATATCGACGACGATCATCATCCTCAAGCCTGGGCGGTGGGTGTTCCTGGTAGTAATTAGGATGGCCTGTTCAACACGAAGATTCTTGCCAACGAGGAATCTCTTCTACCCAACAGAGTTTAAGTGTGTGCGACCGTCCGTGTCCATGCTGTAAGTACAGGTGGTGACGGAGCCCATTGCGGTAAGGCGTAGTCCAGCTAAGCCTTCTTCATCAGGCTCGATACCACAACTCACAGATAGGCTCTTTGGCAATTTGTGAATAAGAAAAACATATCAATTAATAAGTATCCTCGCAAATACTCTTGCAAATATATTTCTACTAAGTATAGATTTCTACACTATCAAAAGACACAATACTACACATTTCTACTAAGCATAAATTCTACTAATAAGTATATATGGATTATCTTCACTATTAATAGTTCCTTGGATTTTACACTAATAAGCATGTGATCAGACTCTACACTAAAGCATATCATCGGATTCACTAAGCATATCATCAGATAATTTGCATTTGTAAGTATAACAATAAAGCATATCATCGGATTCACTAAGCATATCAAATTACTACAGTTAGTATAACATACCATATCATGCCGATCGACCATGGTACTTCTCAGGCGGGTCATGAATGGCACCCCGACAAAGTCATCACGTGGCGGAATTATGTCCTATAGGTTGCACACCTCCTCCTCGCTCAGCCTCATTCATTGAGCTACGATGGCTTCATGAAGTGGGTTCTCACCATCTTCATCGAGTGGGTCCTCATCATCTTCATCATCTTCCACCTTGTTGATATAAATGATAGCCAGCTTGGGTCTTTCTGCTCTGAAGGAGAAGCTGACCAACTCACCACCAGTAACATGCATGCGGGCGAGGAAGCGGGCCCATCCATCTCCTCCAATCTACAACATATTGCGTCCTTTCTCGACCTCCATAGTGTAGGCCCCCCAGGAGCCTCAAAGATCACAGTGTCTCCTATCAGCTTGTTGAATTTCAACCTCACATTGCATGGGACGATCTATGTAAAAAAGCAAAATGACACAATGCAGTAATGCCAACACTAAAAACAAAATAGTTGTTACATTTCATATGATTTCTTACCGCCGCATGACGAAAACTCGGCTGGAAGTAGATGTCGAACAGCTTGCTAGTTGCAAGGCTGCTGGCGCACATTGACTTGCACAGTCGACATGGTGGTGGTGGTGGCGCCATTTTCCTAAAGCAATATGAGCAAAGGATTAACGATCCACATCATAGGAAAGAAAAACAGTAGCATGTGATATTTTGGGTTCTTCTTCAGTTATATTTTCATAGTGGAACCCGATCCCAAAAAGTAAACAACAAGCTCTCAATTAACTTACTAACACCTTCTATAATAGAACTAACACTAGCAGGCAGATGCCAAATCAGCCAACAAGACTCACATCCAACAAGTTCTCAATTAGCTTACTAACACCTTCCAGAATAGAACCAATAGCTAGCAGGCAAATGCCATATCTTGTGTACATATCACCAATATCTCTAGATGAAGAGATTCTTCTGTGAGAAGCAATTTGATGGACAATTATAATCCTAAGATCTAGTAAAATATAAGATGACAAGGTACCACCTACCAAAGCATTTCAGTGGCACCTATTGCCGAAAAAACTTTTCACAAATATCTACCAAATCAGGGTACCACCTACCAAGACATTTCATCTAATTTGGCCCCTATCGCCTAAGATAACTGATTAAAAAACAGGTGGAAAATTTAATTGGGATTAACTTAGCACTTGCAAACCAAATACTTGTATCAAAACCAATATCTAGCAGATCACTGTACCACCTACCAAAGCATTTCAACTAAACTGACACCTACATTTTGCCAAAAAATAACTTATTACAGAAAACAAAAGCATCTAGTTATCCATGTACATAAAAAATAACAATAAAAGGGTGCGTTTATTTCCAAGCATCTAGCTAGGTCGTGCCAAATCTATAGAGGTAACGAACTACACCTCACTTCACCGCTGCCTATCCATCTGAAATGCGTAAGCCCTCGTTGCATATATCTAGGGCCGCCCTTGGGCGTGCTGACGAGGAGGGGGGATGGCATGGTGACATCGGTCGGGGGTGCCGACGAGGGGAAGGCCGGTAACTTTCCTACGAGAGGGGGCGATGACAACGGACGGCGAGGGGATCGAGGGCGGTCGGCCAAAGGCGCCCGGCCAGAGCTCGCGGGCAGCGACAGAGTGGGCGGCAAGAGGGTGGAGGAGCGGCAGAGGGGTGCAAGAGGGGGAGGAGCATTACCTGCGGTGGCGGTGGCGGTGGTGCACGGTGGTGGAGGAGAAACCCTAACTGCAGCTGCCGGCGTCGGGCGGAGGGGGACAATTGAAAGAGATGAGGGTGCGGGGGGCCGACCCACGGGTTTTCTTTTGCTGTAGCAGTAGCGCTGGAGCAGGGAGCGCGCTACTGCTAAGCCCAATAGGAGTAGTGCTTTATCCTGAAAAAACGCTACTGCTAAGGCTAAGCATGTAAAAAAAACATCAAAAATATACATTGGTCATCATTGATCTTTTTGTATAGAATCTAAATAGTCAACATGAATCCTCACCTGTATAGGTACATGGGAAGATTCATATTGCAGCCACAAATCCTACACATACAGTTCAATAAAGACCAAGTGCTCGTGATAGTTTGAGAAGTAACATATTTAAGGTGGTAAACACCCTGTTCGCTTAGCAGTATGTGGCTAAAGTTAATTAGTTGCAAGAGGGGATGATACTTAGCAGCAGCAAGTGTTGGAGAAATGCGCTACAACTAAGTACGTTAGCAGTAGCACGTTCATGAAAAGGGCGCTACTAATATACCTAGCCTGGAGGCAACACCCTGGCAATTATAGTAGTAGCAGCGCTCTTTTCACCTAGCATGCTACTGCTACTGGGCTATTAGTAGCGCGGTCTTCTACAGCGCGCTACTGCTAATTAGCAGTAGCGTTTGCCACGCCACTAGTAAGGTTCAGTGTATAAGGTTTTCTCTAGTAGTGATCGTACACAATTCTGAATAAGGGACCGTGTCTGATGACACTTTGAGCGCCAGTTTTTTCCGAACCGATTCCAAATTTTTGGCTTCCGTAGAAATATCTACCTCCCCGTCCCCTCCCCCTTACCAAAAGCCACATTTCCCCTGTTTCTGCCTTCCTTTCCAAGTTGAAACCTTCACTCCTTGCTTGCAGCGCCGCCTCCTCACCGATGACCCTCCTTCACACTGCTCGGCCTCATCTATCCAGGCAGGTAATCCACACCCGACCCCCATCCTCCTCCTCCTTCCACATCCCACATGCCCCGACTATCGGTGCGACACCTTCCACCCAAATCACCGACCCCTCCACCAAATAAGTGCCTCCCTAAGACATGGTGCATGCAGTATAGCCAGGATCTCAAGGAGCATTTGGCAACGGAGAAGCAAATCGCGGCCGCACGCGCGGATGAGGTCGTGATGGCTGCCATTCGTGATGACCCCCAGATCCTGGAGGGGAACCTTGCCATTTGCTAGCTACGCCGGTTAAGCATGCTCGGTTTACCCATTGTGTGTGCTCCTCCTACCTTTCTTTAACAAATTCTAGTGCATTGTGCTATCTAATTTTACCATGCAATCTGTTGCTCTAGTGTATATTTTCTATATGCCGTGCAGTGTGGTGCTCACTTATTAACTGTTTGGTTAGTTAGTTGTCGTCTTCAGTTAACTGTTTGGTTCAGTTTTGCAAATGTGATGTTCAATTCTTCAGGCTGCAATTTTGTATTGTCTTCCATGTGAGAAATAAATCGAATTTATCTTTACAAAATACATGAGAAACGAATACAATTACTATATGTCCAAGTTCTCAAGCATGCTTGGTTTGGTTATACGTTGTGAAATGTGATGCTCAGTTAATGTTTGGTTCATTTGTTATGGTGTTTAGTTAACAGTTTGGTTCAATTCTGCAATGCGATGTTCAATAGTTGTGGGTGCATTCTATTATTGTATACCATGTGAGAAGTAAATCAAATTTAGCTATACTAAATACATGAGAAACAAATACAATTGCTATATTTCCATGTTGTTAAGCATGCTTGGTTTGGTTAACTGTCTGATCTTCTATTAGGAGTATGTTATATTGTGCAATGTGGTGCTCAGTTAACGTTTGGTTGATTTGTTGTGGTGTTTAGTTAACTGTTTGGTTCAATTCTACAATGCGATGTTCAATTGTTGTGGGTGCATTCTGTTATTGTATACCATGTGAGGAATAAATTATATTTGGCTGTACTAAATACATGAGAAACAAATACAATTGCTTTATTTCCAAGTTGTTAAGCATGCTTGGTTTGGTTAACTGTCTGATCTTCTATTAGGAGTATGGTATATTGTGCAATGTGGTGCTTAGTTAATGTTTGGTTTATTTGTTGTGGTTTTTAGTTAACTGCTTGGTTCAATTCTGCAATGCGATGTCCAATTGTCGTGGGTAGAATTTTGTATTGTTGTGCATGTGAGGAATAAATCGAATTTGGATGCACTTAATACATGAGAAATATATACAAGTGCTATATTTCCTAGTTCTTAATCATGCTTGGTTTGGATAAATGAGTTTTCCATGTGGCTTGAATTAATCTGATGAATCTGCAATGTGCTTATTTTTCATCAACATATTTTACTGATAACATGCGAACCCTTACTTAACCTAATAACTAACTACCTTATATGTGTTGCAGGGAAACAATGGGAAGCATTGAGGTTTACAATCGAGGTTAGCACATGCATGGTCCGTTTTCTAATATCACATTATTGTGCAACTTCAGGAATCATTCTAATATTTAGGTTATTAACAATTTGGTCTTGCACATGTAGGTCCTACCATCAGAGGTTTTGACCCACTGTTCGACCCTTTTTGCATATGGGGAAATGAGTTGTCCATGAATATCAATCAAGTCAAGAAACTCAGAAAGATTGTTAGGATAAAGAAATTAGCGACAAAAACAACAAGATCTTTGTGTGCACAAGTAAGAAGACATCAGTCAACTACAAGATGGTACTAACTATTATACCTTGCCTTTTTTATTCCTTTGCCCCATTTCCAATATAGAGAAGATATTTATGCACATCCTTGTTTTCAGGCCTTTCCAAAGCAGCTCACTGATGATTACCTCTCAAACCACCTCTATGGTTAGGAGGCGAGGAAGGTTTTCATACAACACCCACAGTTCAATATTGAAGTGTTCCTGAAGAGGACGAAGGATGGACTGTCAATCATCCATAGGCACTGGCCTAAAGTTGCAAAGACCTTCAACTTGAACAAAGGCTCAATATTCCCCTTTCGCTTCAGCAGTTTTCCAGATGAGATGCATCTTTCTATGTACCGTCTATGATGCTAATTTCGAAAGGTTCTAGATGTTGCATGTGAAACTTGGTGCTCGCGCAGTTGTGTAATGGGGTAGCTGAGTGCTGAAGCTATATCATATTGTACTCTGATGTATTTCAATTATGAAATCCTACTTCCTTAATATGGAAATGAAATATATTATGTGCTTAATATGAATGTCAATTAGATTAATAAATGGATTATTAGTAATAGGGCAATTAGCCTGCTAATGGCCAATTAGCAGGGCCAATTAGCCTGCTAATTAGGTTGTTCTATTAAAAATGGTTATTCAGAAAACACCATGGGCGATGACCTCAGGCAATGCACACAGTTTTTAGGAATAAACCGTCTTGGATCAATGAACAATCACACACGACATTCTCTTAAAAACTGTTTGTGTTAGGCCACCTTGCGCAAACATTTACCACATAAAAACTGTGTGTGATGGACAACCTTTGCCACAAAGTTTCTGCTACGCACCGTGTGTGATGCATTCAATAACGCAAACGATAAAATTGTTAATATCGTGTGTAATGGCAATGCTATCACAAATGATTTAAAGGGGAAAACTGTGTGTGATGTACCTGCGAACGGAAATGTTTTCCTTGGAGAGACTGTGTGGGATGTATATACGAACATAAACGTTTAGGGGGGACTGACTGTGTGGGATGTACTTACGACCAGAAATGATTTCGCCTGTATAATTGTATTTTTTGAGCACTACTGTACGTATAACCGTATTTGATCGCTCGCTGGTTGCACATGACCTCATTTTGCCGAGCGTGTGTGCCAGGAGGGCATATCCCCGATGGTTTCTGGGTCGTGTGGGAAGGACCCTCCTACCACCCACACTCACTTGGCAACGGTTCCAAATGTCGTCGCGGAAAGGGGTTACAAACCGTTTGTATAGCACCTCGTTGTACTGTAGGCCAAACTAAACCGATAATTCGAAGAGACTTACAAAGATATCAAATCATGCATATAAGAATTCACAGAAGAACCAAATATTATTCATAGATAAACTTGATCGTAAATCCACAATTCATCGGATCTCGGCAAGTACACCGCAAAAGTATTACATCGAATAGATCTCCAAGAACATCGAGGAGAACTTTGTATTGAGAACCAAAGAGAGAGAAGAAGTCATCTAGCTAATAACTATGGACCCGAAGGTCTGTGGTAAATGATACGTCTCCGTTGTATCTACTTTTCCAGACACTTTTGCCCTTGTTTTGGACTCTAACTTGCTTGATTTGAATGGAACTAACCTGGACTGACGTTGTTTTCAATAGAATTGCCATGGTGTTATTTTTGTGCAGAAATAAAAGTTCTCGGAATGACCTAAAACTTCACAGAAAATATTTTTGGAATTTATAAAAAATACTGGGAAAAGAATCAAGACCAGGGGGCCAACAGCCTGTCCATGAGGGTGGGGGCGCGCCCCCTGCCTCGTGGGCCCCCTGGTGCTCCACCAACCTCAACTTCAACTCCATATATTCACGTTCGGGGAGAAAAAAATCAGAGAGAAGGATTCATCACATTTTATGAGACGGAGCCGCCGCCAAGCCCTAAACTCTCTCGGGAGGGCTGATCTGGAGTTCGTTCGGGGCTCCGGAGAGGGGAATCCGTCGCTGTCGTCGTCATCAACCATCCTCCATCATAAATTTCATGATGCTCACCATCATGCGTGAGTAATTCCATCATAGGCTTGCTGGACGGTGATGGGTTGGATGAGATTTATCATGTAATCGAGTTAGTTTTGTTAGGGTTCGATCCCTAGTATCCATTAGGTTCTGAGATTGATCTTGCTATGACTTTGCTATGCTTAATGCTTGTCACTAGGGCCCGTGTGCCATGATTTCATATCTGAACCTATTATGTTTTCATGAATATATGTGAGTTCTTGATCCTATATTGCAAGTCAAGAGTCACCTACTATGTGTTACGATCCGGCAACCCCGAAGCGACAATAATCGGGCCCACTCCCTATGATGACCGTAGTTTGAGGAGATCATGTATTCACTAAGTGTTAATGCTTTGGTCCGGTACTCTATTAAAAGGAGGCCTTAATATCCCTTAGTTTCCAATAGGACCCCGCTTCCACGGGAGGGTAGGAAAAAAGATGTTATGCAAGTTCTTTTCCATAAGCACGCATGACTATATTCGGAATACATGCCTACATTACATTGATGAATTGGAGCTAGTTCTGTGTCACCCTATGTTATAATTGTTACATGATGAACCGCATCCGACATAATTATCCATCACTGATCCATTTCCTACGAGATTTTCACATATCGATCTTTGCTTAGTTACTTTACTGTTGCCACTGTTACAATTCCCATAAAAACTGCTACTGTTACCTTTGCGACCGTTACCGCTACTTCCATACTACTTTGCTACTAAATACTTTGCTGCACATATTAAGTTATCCATGTGTGGTTGAATTGACAACTCAACTGCTAATACTTGAGAATATTCTTTGGCTCCCCTTGTGTCGAATCAATAAATTTGGGTTGAATACTCTACCCTCGAAAACTGTTGCGATCCCCTATACTTGTATTATGAATGTAAACTACCATGATTCATTTTCCTGCTATACATTATTTTGCTCTCTTTACTGGTAGATGCATTAAGGTAAAGATGAAGCCTGTCACATGTGTGTTCCATATCTTAGTGTTCTCAAGAGTGATGTGTTAGGAGATAAACAATATAACTTGGGGGCTATTGTTGCACGGAGGTTGCATAACAACATTATTAATGGGGATTTTTTTGGAGGAATTTATGCAACTCGTGTAGCTAATTTTCTTGAGATAACCATACCTGAAACTGATATGGAGTTGCCTCCTGCTTATCTAGATTATGATGCTATGGTTCGTCATCAGTTTGTTGAGAGGAACTAACAGTTCCTCCAATACCGACTAATCTTTGACAGGCATCGCATTGTCAATGTTGCTGTCCCTGCTCCTGGTTTCTTTGACTTTCAGGGAAAAAGGAGATATATTATAACCAGGGAGGAGGCAAACGAGTACGAGAGGAGGGCTGAAGCAGAATGCCTCCATGCTATAGCTCATGAGGCAATAGCCGCTGCATCTCAGTAAGACCCCAGTTAAAACTTCGGATATCTGCCAAGCCAGCCATGGGACTAGACCAACTTAGGCCAAAAGCCTAAGCTTGGGGGAGTACGTATTTCTCACCGACATTATATTCATGTTCACACACTCGTTCCAGTTGTCGGTGCTCATACTTTTTCATTGTACCATCCATGCTAGTTTATTTTCTTTTTAAGTTTTCTTCTTGTGTGTTTGAAAAACCTTAAGAAAACCAAAAATAATAGTTATAACTTTTTGCTAGTTTACTTTCCATGCTTGTAGTAGTAGTAATTAAAAGAAAACCCAAAAAGATTTCTCGTTCTTCTTTTGCTTGTTGGGAGCTTTCCCATGTAAGTAGTTTTATTTCTTTTCTTTGGGGGTCAAGGGGAGAAGTCCATAATGAAAATGTTGAAAGTGGCTCTCTTTGAATTATTATGGATTTAACCAAGAGCCCATATTACCTTGTCTTCTCCCTTGTATTAAAATGCTTGCAGATTCCAGCTTAGTCCAATGCACGTGCACTATTATTATTATCCACACCATTCGGTCGTGCAAGTGAAAGGCAATAATGACGATATATGATGAACTTATTGAGATAAGAGAAGCTGGTATGAACTTGGCCTATTATGAATAAACATGTTTGCAATGACAATTAGAGATTATAGTTGCTTATGCCATGCTTAATTAGCTAGGAGTTTATAATGGTTTACCTTGCGTGCCAACATGCTATTGAAATAGTTGTGATGTGGTATGATAGGGTGGTATCCTCCTTTGAACGGTTCAAGTGGCTTGACTTGGCACATGTTCACGCATGTAGATGAAACAAAATCAACAAAGCCTTCGCGATATTTATGTTCATGGTGAATTATATCCTACTCATGCTTGCACTCAATGTTTATTAATTTTAATGCATGTTCATGACTGTTGTCGCTCTCTAGTTGGTCGCTTCCCAGTCTTCTTATAGCCTTCACTTGTACTAAGCGGGAATACTGCTTGTGCATTCACTTCCATAAACCCCAAAGTTATTCCATATGAGTCCAGCATACCTTCCTATATGTGGTATTTACCTGCCGTTCCAAGTAAATTTGTATGTGCCAAACTCTAAACCTTCAAATGAAATTTTGTTTTGTATGCTCGAATAGCTCATGTATCAACTAGAGCTGTGTATATCTTCCATGTAACCGGGATGCCCAATCCCATGCTCTAAGCAAATCAAATCAAAATAATTGCAAACAAAACTCTCCCAGGGATGTTGCTAGTTGGAGGCACTCATTGTTTCAAGCAAGCCATGGATTGATGCTTGTTGGTGGTGAGGGAGTATAAACTTTACCATTCTGTTTGGGAACCGCCTATAATGTGTGTAGCATGGAAGATATCGAGATCTCTTGGTTGTTATGTTGACAATGAAAGTATACCACTCAAAATATTATTCATCTCTATTTAAAAACTTGAGCTTTGGCACCTCTACAAATCCCTGCTTCCCTCTCCGAAGGGCTTATCTATTTAGTTTCATGTTGAGTCATCACCCTCTTATTAAAAAGCACCAGTTAGAGAGCACCACTATCCTTTGCATCCATTACTATTAATTTATAGGGTATGACTATGACTGGATCTCTTTTACCATGAATTACAATGTCTAGTGAGTCCTTGATCTTCAGAGGTGCTCTGCATTTATGTTTTGCGGTCTCAGAAAGGGCTAGCGAGGTACCATCTTGTTATATCATATTATGATTGTTTTGAGAAAGTGTTGTCATATGAGATTTATTATTATTGCGCGCTAGTTGATTATGCCATTGATATGAGTAAACATGAGACTTAAATGTTATTGCGAGTATGGTTAGTTCATAATCTTTGCTAAAAACTTGAATGCTGGCTTTACATATTTACAACAACAAGAGCAAATAGAGTTTGTAAAAGTTTTTCTTTATCACTTTCAGTTTGTCAACTGAATTGCTTGAGGACAAGCAAATGTTTAAGCTTGGGGGAGTTGATACGTCTCCGTCGTATCTACTTTTCCAAACACTTTTGCCCTTGTTTTGGACTCTAACTTGCATGATTTGAATGGAACTAACCAGGACTAACGCTATTTTCAGCAAAATTGCCATGGTGTTATTTTTGTGCAGAAATAAAAGTTCTCGGAATGACCTGAAACTTCACGTAGAATATTTTTGGAATTTATAAAAAATACTGGCGAAAGAATCAAGTCCAGGGGGCCCACAACCTGTCCACGAGGGTGGGGGCGCGCCTCCCCCTGGGCGCGCCCCCTGCCTCGTGGGCCCCCTAGTGCTCCACCGACCTCAACTCCAACTCCATATATTCACGTTCGGGGAGAAAAAAATCAAAGAGAAGGATTCATTGCGTTTTACGATACGGAGCCACTGCCAAGCCCTAAACTCTCTCGTGAGGGCTGATCTGGAGTCCATTCGGGGCTCCGGAGAGGGGAATCCGTCGCCGTCGTCATCATCAACCATCCTTCATCACTAATTTCATGATGCTCACCGCCGTGCATGAGTAATTCCATTGTACGCTTGCTGGACGGTGATGGGTTGGATGAGATTTATCATGTAATCGAGTTTGTTTCTTAGGGTTTGATCCCTAGTATCCATTATGTTCTGAGATTGATGTTGCTATGACTTTGCTATGCTTAATGCTTGTCACTAGGGCCCTAGTGCCATGATTTTAGATCTGAACCTATTATGTTTTCATGAATATATGTGAGTTCTTGATCCTATCTTGCAAGTCAATCACTAGTAGAAAACTGAGCTTTAAAACCGGTTTGTAAGGGCCTTTAGTGCCGGTTATGGAACCGGCACTAAAGTGTGGGCACTAAAGGCCCCCCCCCTTTAGTGCCAGTTCGGCACGAACCGGCGCTAAAGTGCCACCACGTGGCGTGAGCTCACGCCCTGGTATGGGGGACCTTTAGTACCGGTTGGTGTTACCAACCGGTACTAAAGGTTTTTTTTTTGAATTTTTTTTTGAAAATTTTGGAAAAAAATTTGTTTTTTTTCCAATTTTTAATTTTTTTTTGAAAATTTTGGAAAAAAATTTGTTTTTTTTCCAATTTTTAATTTTTCTGAATTATTTGATGATTTAGTCTCTAATCACCTCTCTTAACTGCTCAAGTGTGGATCACTCACTCCAAATCATCTAACTTCCCGACCGGTCACCCATCCCTCTCACTACTCCAGCCCGAGCACGCTTAACTTTCAGGTTCTATTCTCCTTCGTTTCCAAGTCTGCACTTGTTGTTTTCCTGACAATAGTAAGATGTTAATCCTATTAACCCTCAGGAGTTTAGCTTGAGCATGAAGTCACACATTTCACCGTTTGAGTTTGAAACTATTATTCTAAAAAATAGTAATTATTTAGTAACGCTAATATTTTTTGAATAAGTTTGACCATAGTTTGACCATAGTTTGACCAGATTTGACCAAAATTCAAACAAATTGAAATAATTATTTAGTAACACTAATATTCTTGAATAATTATGTAGTAACATTAATACTTCTTGAATAAGTAGTTTGACCAGATTTAACCAAAAAAATTTTAAAAAACTGAAATTTGACCATATCTTTTTTTCCTTTTGGAATTTGAGGATTCTAAAATATTCCAAACAGGCCATAGGCAGTCTTCATCGGATGCGGATTTTCGTGCTGAATTTTTTGATATATTATACGTTCTTTTCCGACATCGTATGCAAAAGTTATAGCCGTTTTACATTTTCCCTACACTTTTTGCAAAACATGTCCAAATTTAAGTTTTCAAATTTTCCTAACTAGTAGATGTAGTAATATAACTACCTCTCGAAGGATTTTATTTTTTGAAGTTTTTATCATTTTCTTTTGATTTTTTCAAAACTAAAATGGCGATACACAGGGGGGGGGGGTAGAGTTTGAAAATTGCCCTATAGTGCCAGTTTGTGTCTTCAACCGGGACTATAGGTTAAGACTCTGTAGTGCCGGTTGGTGACGCAAACCGGTACTATAGGTTAGACTCTGTATCGTGGGGCCTTGGCCTGCCACCACCCCTTTAGTACCGGTTCGTGGCACGAACCGGTACTAAAGGTTCATTACGAACCGGCACTAATGCATAGCCATTCGAACCGGCACTATTGATCACATTAGTGCCGGTTTTTTTACAAACCGGCACTAATTTGGTTCACGTTTGACCCTTTTTCTACTAGTGAATAGTCACCTACTATGTGTTATGATCCGGCAACCCCAAAGTGACAATAATCGGGACCACTCCCGGTGATTACCATAGTTTGAGGAGTTCATGTATTCACTAAGTGTTAATGCTTTGGTCCGGTACTCTATTAAAAGGAGGCCTTAATATCCCTTAGTTCCCAATATGACCCCCCTGCCACGGGAGGGTAGGACAAAAGATGTCATGCAAGTTCTTTTCCATAAGCACGTATGACTATATTCGGAATACATGCCTACATTACATTGATGAATTGGAGCTAGTTCTGTGTCACGCTATGTTATAACTCTTACATGATGAACCGCATCCGACATAATTATCCATCACTGATCCATTGCCTACGAGCTTTTCATATATTGATCTTTGTTAGTTACTTTACCATTGCCACGGTTACAATTCCTATAAAAACTGCTACTGTTACCTTTGCCACCGTTACCGTTACTTCCATACTACTTTGCTACTAAATACTTTGCTGTAGATATTAAGTTATCCAGGTATGGTTGAATTGACAACTCAACTGCTAATACTTGAGAATATTCTTTGGCTCCCCTTGTGTCGAATCAATAAATTTGGGTTGAATACTCTACCCATGAAAACTGTTGTGATCCCCTATACTTGTGGGTTATCAGTAAACTACTCACACATCATCGGAGAGGCTATGGTGTTGATGTAGAAGCCCTCTATGATCGATTCCCCCTCTGGTGGAGCGCCGCAAAAGTCCCCAAGATGGGATCTCACAGGTATAGAAGGTTGCAGCGGTGGAAAAGTAGTTTCGTGGCTCCGCCCGATGTTTTTAGGGTATAAGAGTATATATAGGCGGAAGAAATAGGTCGGTGGAGCTCCATGGGGCCCACGAGGGACGGGGCGCGCCTACCTCCCTGGGAATGCTACCTAACATAATTATCAATGTAATTTTCTTTATTGTGGCATGAGTGTTCAGATCCGAAAGATTCAAGACAAAAGTTTAATATCAATATAAGAATAATAATACTTCAAGCATACTAACAAAGTAATCATGTCTTCTCAAAATAACATGGCCAAAGAAAGTTCATCCCTACAAAATCATATAGTTTGGCTATGCTCCATCTTCGTCACATGAAATACTCAAATCATGCACAACCCCGGTTTCAGCCAAGCAATTGTTTCATACTTTGGTATTTTCAAACTTTTTTAACTTTCACGCAATACATGAGTGTGAGCCATGGACATAGCACTATAGGTGGAATAGAATGGTGGTTGTGGAGAAGACCAAAAAGAGGAAGATGGTCTCACATCAACTAACCATATTAATGGGCTATGGAGATGCCCATCAATAGATATCAATGTGAGTGAGTAGGGATTGCCATGCGACGGATGCACTAGATCTACAAATGTATGAAAGCTCAACAAAAGAAACTAAGTGGGTGTGCATCCAACTTGCTTGCTCACGAAGACCTAGGGCATTTGAGGAAGCCCATCGTTGGAATATACAAGCCAAGTTCTATAACGAAAATTCCCACTAGTATATGAAACTGACAAAATAAGATACTCTCTATAATGAAGACCATGGTGCTACTTTGAAGCACAAGTGTGGAAAAAAGGATAGTAGCATTGTCCCTTCTCTCTTTTTCTCTCATTTTTTTTAGAGACTTCCCTTTTTTTGGAGACTCTTTCTCTTTTTTTATTTCCTCACATGGGACAATGCTCTAATAACGAAGATCATCACACTTCTATTTATTTACAACTCAAGAATTACAACTCAATACCTAGAAAAAAATATGACTCTATATGAATGCCTCCGGCAGATTACTGGGATGTGCAATGAATCAAGAGTGACATGTATGAAAAAATTATGAATGGTGGGTTTGCCACAAATACGATGTCAACTTCATGATCATTCAAAGCAATATGACAATGATGGAACGTGTCATAATAAATGGAACGATGGAAAGTTGCATGGAAATATATCTTGGAATGGCTGTGGAAATGCCATAATAGGTAGGCATGTTGGCTGTTTTGAGGAAGATATGAGGATGCTTATGTGTGATAGAGCGTATCGTATCACGGGGTTTGGATGCACCGCCAAAGTTTGCATCAACTTCTCAAGGTGAGAAAGGGCAATGCACGGTACCGAAGAGGCTAGCAATGATGGAAGGGTGAGAGTGCGTATAATCCATGGACTCAACATTAGTCATAAAGAACTCACATACTTATTGCAAAAATCTACAAGTCATCAAAACAAAGTACTACATGCATGCCCCTAGGGGAAGGGTTGGTAGGAGTTAACCATCGCGCGATCCCGACCTCCACACAAAGGAAGACAATCAAAGAAATACCTCATGCTTCAAATTTGTTTAGGCTCTTGCTTTGACCATCGAGCGATCCCGATCTTGGTATTTTATTCAAACAGCAAGCAAAACAAAACAAAATAAAATGACGCTCCAAGCAAAACACATATCATGTGGTGAATAAAAATATAGCTCCAAGTAAAGTTACCGATGAACGAAGACGAAAGAAGGGATGCCTTCTGGGGCATCCCCAAGCTTAGGCCCTTGTTTGTCCTTGAATATTACCTTGGGGTGCCTTGGGCATCCCCAAGCTTAGGCTCTTGCCACTCCTTATTCCATAGTCCATCGAATCTTTATCCAAAACTTGAAAACTTCACAACACAAAACTTAACCACTGAGGTACTATTGTGAACTCATTCTAAATTCATATTGGTGTAATATCTATCGTATTCCAACTTCTCTATGGTTCATACCCTCCGATACTACTCATAGATTCATCAAAATAAGCAAACAACACATAGAAAACAGAATCTGTCAAAAACAAAACAGTCTGTAGAAATCTGTAACTTGTGAATACTTATAGAACTCCAAACATTCTGCCAAATTAGGAAGTCCTAAGAAATTTGTTTATTAATCTTCTGCGAAAAGAATCAACTGAAAATCTCATTCTTGTGATTTATGAAAACTAATCTCGTGCGTGCAAAAGTTTCTGTTTTTCACCAAGATCAAGTTAACTATCACCATAGGCTATCCTAAAGGTTCTACTCGGCACAAACACTAAGTAAAACACAAAACCGCATATAACTAGAGGCTATATGAATTATTTATTACTAAACAGCAACAAAAAGCAAAGAACAAAGATAAAATTGGGTTGCCTCCCAACAAGCACTGTTCTTTATTGCCTTTTTAGCTAGGCATGATGATGACAATGATGCTCACATAAAAGATAAGAATTGAAACATAACGGGAGCATCATGAAGCATATGACTAGCACATTTAAGTCTAACCCACTTCCTATGCATAGGAATTTTGTGAGCAAACAACTTATGGGAACATGAAACAACTAGCATAGGAAGGTAAGACACGCAAATCTTCAAGATTTTCAACACATAGAGAGGAACCTTTATATTATTGCAATATGTAGAAGCATATGATCCTCTCTCATAATAATTTTCAATAGCATCACAAATGAATTCAACTGTATAACCAGCACATAAAGCGTTCTTTTCCTGATCTACTTGCATAGAAATTTTACTACTCTCCATATAAGCGAATTTATTCTCATCAACCATAGTGGGAGCAAACTCAAGAAAATAGCTATCATGTGAAGCATAATCCAATTGAAAATTAAAATCATGATGACAAGTTTCATGGTTATGTTTATTCTTTATGGCATACGTGTTACCACAATAATCATCATAAATAGGAGGCATGCTTTCATCATAATAAATTATCTCATCAAAACTTGGGGGACAAAAAATATCATCTTCATCAAACATAGCATCCCCAAGCTTGTGGCTTTGCATATCATTAGCATCATAGGTATTCAAAGAATTCATACTAACAACATTGCAATCATGCTCATCATTCACATATTTTATGCCAAGCATTCTATGTAATTCTTCTTCTAGTACTTGAGCACAATTTTCCTTCCCATCATTTTCATGAAAGACATTAAAAAGATGAAGCATATGAGGCACCCTTAATTCCATTTTTTGTAGTTTTCTTTTATAAACTAAACTAGTGACAAAGAAACTAAAAGATTCGATTGCAAGATCTGAAGATATACCTTCAAGCACTCACCTCCCCGACAACGGCGCCAGAAAAGAGCTTGATGTCTACTACGCAACCTTCTCCTTGTAGACATTGTTGGGCCTCCAAGTGCAGAGGTTTGTAGGACAGTAGAAAATTTCCCTCAAGTGGATGACCTAAGGTTTATCAATCAGTGGGAAGCGTAGGTTGTAGATGGTCTCTGTCAAACAACCCTGCAACCAAATAACAAAGAGTCTCTTGTGTCCCCAACACACCCAATACAATGGCAAATTGTATAGGTGCACTAGTTCGGCGAAGAGATGGTGATACAAGTGCAATATGGATGGTAGACATATGTTTTTGTAATATGAAATTATAAAAACAGCAATGTAACTAATGATAAAAGTGAGCACAAACGGTATTGCAATGCGTTGAAACAAGGCCCAAGGTTCATACTTTCACTAGTACAAGTTCTCTCAACAATAATAACATAACTGGATCATATAACTATCCCTCAACATGCAACAAAGAGTCACTCCAAAGTCACTAATAGCAGAGAACAAACTAAGAGATTATTGTAGGGTACAAAACCACCTCATAGTTATCATTTCTGATCGATCTATTCAAGGGTCCGTAGTAAAATAACACGAAGCTATTATTTCCCTTCAATCTATCATAGAGTTTGTACTAGAATAACACCTTAAGACACAAATCAACCAAAACCCTAATGTCACCAAGATACTCCAATGTCACCTCAAGCATCCGTGGGTATGATTATATGATATGCATCACACAATCTCAGATTCATCTATTCAACCAACACAAAGAACTTCAAAGAGTGCCCCAAAGTTTGTACCGGAGAGTCAAGACGAAAACGTGTGCCAACCCCTATGCATAAGTTCACAAGGTCACTGAACCCGCAAGTTGATCACCAAAACATACATCAAGTAGATCACGTGAATATCCCATTGTCACCACAGATAAGCACATGCAAGACATACATCAAGTGTTCTCAAATCCTTAAAGACTCAATCCGATAAGATAACTTCAAAGGGAAAACTCAATCCATTACAAGAGAGTAGAGGAGGAGAAACGTCATAAGATCCAACTATAATAGCAAAGCTCGCGATACATCAAGATCGTGTCGAATCAAGAACACGAGAGAGAGAGAGAGAGATCAAACACATAGCTACTGGTACATACCCTCAACCCCTAGGGTGAACTACTCCCTCCTTGTCATGGAGAGCGTCGGGATGATGAAGATGGCCACCGGAGAGAGATCCCCACCCCCTCCGGCAGGGTGCCGGAACGGGTCTAGATTGGTTTTCGGTGGCTACAGAGGCTTGCGGCGGCGGAACTCCTGATCTAGGTTTCTTTCTGGAAGTTTGGGTATATATGAGACGTATTGGCGTCGGGAATAAGTCAGGGGGGTCTCCGGGCTATCCACGAGGCAGGGGGCGCGCCTAGGGGGTGGGCGCGCCCCCACCCTCGTGGGCAGCCTGGGACTCTTCTGGTCCATCTCCGATGCTCCGTGGGCTTCTTCTGGTCCAAAAATAATCTCCGTCAAATTTCAGGTCAATTGGACTCTGTGTGGTTTTCCTTTTCTGCGATACTCAAAAACAAGGGAAAACAGAAACTAGCACTGGGCTCTGGGTTAATAAGTAGTCCCAAAAATCATATAAAATAGCATATAAATGCATATAAAACATCTAAGATGGATAGTATAATAGCATCGAACAATCAAAAATTATAGATACGTTGGAGACGTATCAAATATCTAGGCAATGATCATGAACATAGGCATCACGTCCGTGTCAAGTAGACCGAAACGATTCTGCATCTACTACTATTACCCCACACGTTGTGGCACCCTGGCTCAGAGCGACCGGTTCACCATGCATTGCCAGCTGAGAGACCATGTCTTCTTGCAACACACAACATCTTGGTACAGAAAACAACCGCTTTATTGACACTAGCGGACCAAAGTTTATATTACAACGGAGTCGAGGCCAAGCGGCACAGACGGTGCGGCTGAACAATATGTACATTAATTAGTGAACATGAAGGGGCCTTGATCATAACAACTATGCGGCAGCGGAACAACGTCGTAGCAGAAACTCCATAGCACAGGGACACCGATGTGGACACGATCTAGACTCGAGCAGCGCTCCTTTCCAACGAGACTTTCCTAAAATCTGGCATGACACGCGAGGTCAGTACATTGAATGTACTTGCAAGATCACAACAGGCATAATCATAATGACAAACAATATCATGATAATTAACCAATTAATAATGCAATATTATTTCAGCATGTTGTGATCATGCTCTTGTGATAAACGTCCCTCGGGACCGACTTACCAACAGGGATCGTTCTCGGATCACACACAAACCACCATCGTGGTCTTGACATAGGTGGCTCGTGATCCTTACGGTGATCACAACCACGACCAATGCTTGGTCTCGAACATCTCGACGGCCTTTCCGCCATCATCAACAGTGCAAAGTTCATAACTTAGTGTGCAAAATTTATTAAACATTGACCCATGGTGGGACATACTACGAGCGTGTCCGTGACCGTGGACTCGGCTATCGATAGATTATACACTCTGCAGACATAGCACACTTTACCCACACCACGGAACCCATGGCCTCGCACTCCCATTCGGGTGGACCAATGGCATTCCGACGAAACCCCTCCATTGCCATGACACTCTCCTGGCCACACCGACACAATCCCCACTGGCCAAGTCCTGGGTGGCCCCGTGTCTACCAAAGACACAACGACCACCGTCGTGGCCAAAACGATCCCACAAGGAGACCCGGTACCATAATCTCAACAACGGGCACACAAGGTTATGTTTTCTTACCAGGCCAGTGTAAGCAAGCCCATAACCTTCCTTAGTTGGAGGCACCGACCAGAGGCATGACAATGGACCGAATCAAGGCCTCCCATAAGGCAAATGTGGTTGCACTGGAAAAAACTCGATTCAGTGGCACCATGACCCGGCCAACGATATGTTCAAGTTGAGTTATATTTAGGTTCAACTTAAAGTAAAAATAAGCGGTGTCATAGTATGCCATGAAATGCAACTTAACCTATGCATCACATATTAATGGAAATGACTGAGTCAACCATATTCACACTAAGCATAATCATCAACAACTTATGCCACTTTTCTGGTTAGGAAAAACCTTACTTTAACCATAATATTTTCTAGCAAATTTTTATTATTTTACTCATGAAAGAAAATAACTTTAAGTAATTACTCATTTGTATCAAAATATTATTCTTTCATCATCACAAATGAATCCTAGATTCTTTACCAGCTAAGTTAGTTTCAAACATTCTGTAAATCAAGCATATTAACTGAAACAAGCACTAAACAGAATAAAAATAACATAATAGTTATTTAAATGCATGGATTAAACTTTTCATTCAAGTAAGAATATCATAAATATTGAAATGGCACCATGAAAATGTTGTTGTGGCTTGCCTTAGTGCAGATGAGGTTCACAAGCCTTCTGGTGATCCTCAAGACAAGCCTCACCCTCTGAAAATAATTTTAAACACAAGAAGAAAATATCAAGAACCCTTCTGAAAATCACCAAAAAATCTAGGCAGCACAAAAAATCTCATCTTTTGTGATCTGCTAGATTTCTTTGCAAAGAACACAATGCAAAAAGAATCAATTCATTTCGACTTATGGTTGAAGAGTTATAGCTGTTTGAAACTCTCTGTAAATGAAATGAATTTGAATTTACATAAAACAGACTAGGGGGTGACGTTGAAGGCATAAAGCCTCAGGGCCCCACCACTCGTACCGCTTCGCGCGCGTACAGAGTGGCTGACTAGTGGGCCCCGCTAGTCAGGCGAGGAGGAGCGAGGAGGAAACAGAGGGGGTCGCGGCTTCGCCGGAGCTCTCGCCGGTGACGAGGGCTCCTTAGCCCAAACGAGAGGGAGGGATCGAGAGAGGTGATGGAGGCGCACCTGCCCGTACCCGTAGAGTAGCTAGGGGTGGTCGGACGGCGTCGGAATCGACCTCGCAAGCGGAGGCAGAGAGCGGTGGTCGTTGGAGATGAGGAAGACCGCGAGCAGAGGCAACTCCAAGGGCTGCAAGTGGACGGGACGGCTTCACCGGAGAGAGGCGGAGGCTCTGGAAGGGTCGCCCTAGCCTGGGAGGGGCTGGAGCTACCACGACGACCTGAGGGGATCGCTAGAGAGCTCGAGCTCAGGGACGATGGCCCGCGGCCTGCCCGGCCGGGCTACGACTATGTACATGTTTTTGGAGTGTGTGGGAGTGGAGGATGGTCCTCGAGGAGGCTGGGGGTGGCTCCTTTTATAGGCGAGCGTCGGGGTGGATCGGGCTCCGCCGGCAACACATGGACACTGCGCCCGGTGACGAGCGGCATCAGTGAGAGGAGGAGAAGGCGACGCAACTCACGCGAGAACTGTGGGCGAACGGGGACAAGCACAAGATCAAGAGGAAGGTGGCGAGCACAGTGCAGAGCGCACCGTGGCGTTGGCTGGACCGCGCCCATGCTCGCTGCGGCGAGGTCCGGCATCGGCGAGTGCCAGGGGGAGTTAATGGAGTTGAGAGGAAGATGGTGGCGAAGTTTGGCACGCTCGGGCAGCCGGGGAAGCGAGCACGCGCGAAACAGAGTGCTCGGCGGCACTCAGAGCGCGTCCACACGCATGCTGGCATCATGGACATGCGTGGTCACTGCATGAACTCTTCCCTCAGGCCGGCCAACATCCAAAGATCATGTCTGGCTTGTTGTTCGTGGTAGTTTTGAAGATTACCACGCTTTGGTTTGGCTCCAGATGCAGTAGAGAAGATTTTACAAGCCAGGTAAGTTTCTGATCAATAACTTTGAGAGGTTACTGAGGTCAAATGGCTGGGAGTTGGGGGCTGTGCTTTGGAGGCTAGCCATCATCTACAAAGGTGATGATGCACAAGGAAGTTCAGGCACAATGGAGCAAGTAAAATGGTAGTTGCTGTAGAAACCACCATTTCTGTCCAGAACAGAAAATATTTTCTGTAGCAGAAATATTCCAAAAAGTGATTAAATATTTTTACTCAAGAAGGTGCCCTAGGGTTCAAAGAATATTTGTGAATTTTCTCAGATTTTTGTGAGCCAGAAAAATTGCGGTTGCTTTGGAGCTCATTGAACTAGCTAGGGTTTTAGAGAGGAAAATGAATATTTTTCATTTAAGAAAAATATTCCAAATATTATTTTGGGTAGGATCAGAGAGAGAATGATGGTTAGGGAGAGAAATGATGCACTTGGGTGAAAGACAAGGGTACCCAAGTGTTTAAGTCCATATGAAAAGATTCAAAAACTCCAAATTTCAAAATCAATTCACATGAAAAACCAGGCAAATAAAGGAGGGCAAAAACCAGGCTGTCACAAACCTCCCCCACTTTGAATGAATCTCGTCCTTGAGATTCGGTTGCTTGGGAAAATCACTCTGGATAATGTGACTGTAGAAATTCTTCCCGCTCCCAAGTTGATTCTGACTCTATGTGATGCTCCCGCTGAACTTTGTAGAATTTTCTTACTTTACTGCGAGTGACCCTTTCCATCTGATGCAAAATTCTAAACAGTCTTTCTTCATAGGCTAAATCATTTGCCAATTCTATCTCAGCCATACAGTCCTTTTCTCAGGCAGGGATATACATCGCCTTAACTGGCAAACATGAAACACGTTGTGCACGTCCGACAATTCAGGGGGTAGTTCCAACTGATATGCAACAGAGCCCACTCGGGACATGATAGGAAATGGACCAATAAATCTAGGTGCTAACTTTCCACGAGTCTGAAATCTCTTGACTCCTTTCATAGGAGTGACTCGGAGGTATACGTGTTCTCCGGGTTCAAAACTGATCTGTCGGTGCTTTGCATCATAATAACTCTTCTATCGAGATTTAGCCAATTGCAATCTGTCCCTAATTTCCTTAACTTGTTGCTTAGCTTCCATCATGAGATCCGTTCCGAAGATACGACTATCTCCAGTTTGAGAACAATTTAAAGGAGTGCGGCACTTACGGCCATACAAAGCCTCATACCGTGACATTTTTAGACTGGTCTGGAAGCTGTTGTTATATGAAAACTCGGAAAATGGCAAGCAGTCTTCCCATTTCGGTTCTTGGGCTAAAGCACAGGCTCACAACATATCCTCGAGTATTTGGTTTACCCACTCTATCTGTCCATCCGTCTGAGGATGATAAGTAGTACTACATTTCAGCGCTGTCCCCAAGGCTTGATGGAGACATGACCAAAAAGCAGAGGTAAACAGGGAACCTCGGTCGGAAGTGATGGTTCGGGGGACTCCATGCAGACTGACTATTCTGGATACATACAGCTATGCAAGTTGATCCGCTCGATATCTGGTGCTGAACGGAATGAAGTGAGCAACCTTAGTTAAGGTGTCCACTATGACCCAGATTGCATCATTGCCTCGCTGAGTCTTAGGCAGTACTGTAATGAAATCCATACAAACGGCATCCCATTTTCATCGCGATACCGGCAGCGGTTGGAGGAGTCCGGCTGGCTTCTAATGCTCTGCCTTCACCTTTTTGCATATGTCACAACAGGCCACAAAATAGGCAATATCTTTCTTCATTCCATTCCACCAGAATATTTTTCTAAGGTCCTCATATATTTTCGTACCTCCCGGGTGAATGAAATATGAGGATTCATGTGCTTCCGACAAGATTTTCTTCTTTATGTCTGGCTGATTGGGTACACAAATCCTTCCACGGAATCGGCGGGTACCGAGTTTGTCCTTTGAGAAATCTAGGGTCTGCCCTACCACCGGGCTCTTGACACGTTTTTGTAGCTCGATGTCAGCTGGCTGGGCCTTATGGATCTCTTCCTCAAGTGTGGGGGTGACTTCCAAAACATTAGCGAGGCCAGCATTAACAATGACCAGGTTGAGCTGAGCGATCTCCTCTTGAAGTTTAGGAGGCAAGGATTTCAATATGACATTTAGGCTGACAGGCTTTCGACTGAGTGTATCGGCAACCACGTTAGCCTTACCTGGGTGGTAACTTATTCCAAGATCATAATCCTTGACAAACTCAAGCCATCTTCGTTGACGGAGATTTAAATCCGGCTAAGTAAATATATACTTGAGACTTTTGTGATCAGTAAAAATTTGGCACCTTTTTCCAATGAGGTAGTGTCTCCAAATTTTTAGCGCATGAACCACCGCGGCCAATTCCAAATCATGAGTAGGATAATTTCCTTCGTGGGGTCATAGCTATTGCGATGCATATGCTACTACCTTGCTGTCTTGCATAAGTACGCATCCGAGTCCTTGTCTGGAGGCGTCACAGTACACATCAAAACTGCGGTAGATATCTGGAAGAGTTAATACAGGTGGAGTTGTCAGTCGTATCTTTAGCTCGTTGAAACTTTCTCACAGTCCTCAGTCCATTCAAACTTCTTATCCTTTTTGAGCAGCTCTATCATGGGTTTAGCAATCTTGGAAAATCCTTCAATGAAATGATGATAATATCCGGCTAATACAAGGAAACTTCGGATCTGTCTTACGGTTGTGGGTGGCAACCAATCGAGCACATCCTTTACTTTGCTCGGGTCCACGGCTATGCCTTCAACGGATAGTATATGTTCGAGAAACCCAACTTGCTTGAGCCAAAACTCACATTTACTGAATTTGGCGTAAAGCTGATGGTGGCTGTGTTGCTGTAGCTCTGCTGGGAGGTGATTCTTGTGATCTTCTTCATCCTTGGAGTAAATGAGTATGTCATCGATGAAGACTACCACAAACTTGTCGAGGAAGTTCGTGAATACTTTGTTCATCATATGCATGAAGAAAGCAGGGGCATTGGTGAGACCAAAGGACATAACTATATATTCATAAAGACCGTACCGAGTAGTGAATGCGGTCTTAGGAATATCTTCCTTTTTAATCTTGAGATGATGATATCCGGTCCGTAAATCTATTTTAGAGAATACCTCGTCCCCACTAAGCTGATCAAACAGATCATCAATCCGTGGTAGCAGATATTTATTTTTGATGGTGACCTCATTCAATTGTCGGTAATCCACACGCATGCAGAGACTGCCATCCTTTTTGTCCACGAAAATAGCAGGTGATCCGCATGGTGAAGAGTTGGGACGGATATATCCTTTCCGGAGCAATTCATCGAGCTGCTTCTTTAGCTCTACTAATTATGATGAGGCATCCTGTAATACTTCTTGTATAATGGTGCGGTTCCGGGCACAAGATCTATTGCAAACTCAAGCTCTCGATCTGGCGGCATGCCCGGCAACTCTTCTAGAAATACATCAGGAAACTCAGTGACCACAGGAATTGATTCCAATTCAGCCATAGTGGTGAAGACCATCTCTTTCTTGGGTATGCTTCTGCGAGCATAGAAATTGGTAGTCTGCCCATTCTGACTGGTCAAAGTGACTTCTCGGGTTGCGCAGTTTATGCAAACTTGATATTGGGTCAACCAGTTCATACCCAATATAACATCCAACTTGTCGGACTCAAGAATTATCAAAGAAATTGGAAAACCGACTCCGTTGATATTGATTTCCAGATTGCGACAGACCAGATTGCTCTTGATTAAAGATCCCGGGGTTTGTACCAGCATATTTTTGCCCAAAATCGAACAAGGGGAGTTGTTTTGGGCAACAAATCTACGAGAAATAAAAGAGTGGGAAGCCCCAGAGTCAAATAAAATTACTGCAGGTATGTTATTAACAGCAAACATACCAATGACGACTTCGGGGTTCTCTTGGGCTTTCTCAGTGGAGAGGTGATGTACGTACCCAGTAAAGTTTTGCTGGGTCGGACATGAATCGATATAGTTGACTTGTGGCCTGACTAGAGCATTTGCTTTGGTGTTCTTGGGGCACTGTCTGGCATAATGTATGTTTTCCCCACAACTGAAGCAAGAATTGTTGCGCTAGTGCTCCTCGTGCACAGGGTTGGTCACGACATTATTTACTTGAGTGGTGGTCTTGTAAACATTCTGTTGCCAATTGGGCTTGTATTCCACCTGAGTCTGTTGCCAGGTACGAGCCTTTTGCACTAGTTGCCCATCCATCTTTGGCTCAAACTTACGCTTGTTGTCATTGTTAACAAGCCTAGTATCGGATACCAGCTTGTGCTCCCTTTCAGCAATGAAAGCCTTGTTCACCAGAGTTTGGAAATCTGGAAAATCAAACTGAGAGTACACCGGAGTTGCGGATTTAATCCACCAAGAAATCTGTCAATCTTTCTTTGTTCGGTGGCCACGTCATAAAGGGAGTAACGGGCCAAATGATTGAATTTTTGCAAATATGCACCCACAGACTGATTTCCTTGGATGAGTGCGAGAAATTCACACGGCTTAGTCTTCATAACTCCAGTAGGGATATGATATTCCCGGAACTGCTTCTTGAATTTTTCTCAGGTGATTTCTTCATTAGCAGGCCACATGGCTTTTGCATTTTCCCACCATATGGCAGCAGCGCCTTCAAGATAATGAGTTGCAAATGGAACTTTATCATTTTTTTCAGTAAGAGCAATCCCAAGCTTTTTCTCAGTGGTACGCAACCAATCGTCCACATCCAAGGGATTAGCAACCTGACTGAAACTGGGTGGCTTGGTCCTTTGAAAATCTGACAGCTTGCAGTAATGACCGTTCTGATTTCCATTTTGTCCAACCATAGCTTGCACACTTCTTAATATTTCAATCAGATCATTGTTCCTTCTTTCCTCAAACATACACATAATTTGCTCGGTGGAGGGCAGATTTGGCGGTGGAGGCGGTTGCGGAACGTACGGCTCGGGGGAGTGTCCTGCCTGTCGTGTGGAACGACGAAGAGGGGCAACCTCGCCAACGTTGCTGCTGCTGCCTCCCCGCGTTATCCTATTATGATTTTTCCCAAGGCAATGTAACCGAGATGAGAAACATTCAGAATAAATTGGCAAAAAGCCAGCAAAAAAGCCCGAGAAAAACCAAAATGACGAGGAAAACACAGCGAATAAAAATAGATTTCCAACATAATTACACATAGACTCATACATGAAAGATAGCCAACATGCCTGGTTCAACTACTCTTATACATGCAATGAACCATCTTGACTCGTGCTACTACATCGAAACATCATCCCAATGACTGCGGATACTTAGAGGCTCTACTGCTCTACTGGTGCTACGGGGTCCTCTCCTGATGCGGACTTGGATCCTGAACTGACGAGGTTAACTGAGACCTCCGGGTTAAAGGTAACACGACGGCGTTGCCTAGAGGGCTCTCCCTCAGTGGCAGGGGTAGGGTGAATCATCGGGGCTGCAAGAGTAGCGAGAAGTGTAACCCACTCACCAGGGGCACTGAGAGAGTTCACCGTCGAGGCGCCCGAGCTACTCGGGGGAGTAACCGGTGAAACGGGGCAACTAGAACTGGCTGGAATATAAGGAGTAAATCCCAGAGAGGATGGAGTAGTGGCAGATCTAGTAGTGACTAAAGTAGCAGCTAAAGCAGTCCGGGCACGAGTCAGCTCTCAAGCCAGCTCGTGGATCATAAGATAGCTAGCAGTGACATAACGAGCAAGGTGGCTAGCAACACTATCAGACTCCGGATCAATGATAGGGAAACGGACACGACCATTTTCATGCAGAGAAGGGTAGTAATAGAAACCTGGGTGGCTCTGCATTCGGACCTTGTTGTAGCGAAGCTCGACAAGGACCTCGAATGCAGCAAACTGGACAGCCTAAGAAGCGGTAGAGGCGTAACCGCTCCAAGAAGTACAAGTGTAAGAGCTGGAATCGGAACTAGTGCGCAGAGTAACCACTGTGTGATACTCATACACTGAATCAGCTAGACGCTCCCGGTACACACGATAGATAGGATCATCTCTGAGGGGGTACAGCCGGCGGCACATGTTGCGAAGGAGGTGTGGCGACGTGTACGACATCAGCTGCAACTGGCATGGATACGGCACCGGAGCCATCTACACTCACAACCATTAGCAGGTTAGCATAAAAAAATAAATCAAGTGCATGCAATGCAACAACCAGCTACAAGTGCTATCGGCACTCAACTTAAACTCGTATCTAATGTCCAGTTAACACGTCGTAGTCTGCTACCTCTTGAGCACTGCGTTGGTTTTCCCCGAAGAGGAAGGGATGATGCAGCAAAGTAGCGTAAGTATTTCCCTCAGTTTTTGAGAACCAAGGTATCAATCCAGTAGGAGGCTACGTGCGAGTCCCTCATACCTGCACAAAACAAATAAATACTCGCAACCAACGCAAATAGGGGTTGTCAATCCCTATAAGGCCACTTACGAGAGTGAGATCTGATAGATATGATAAGATAATATTTTTGGTATTTTTATGGTAAAGATGCAAAGTAAAATAAAGGCAGAGTAAATAGCAAAGGAAATAACTAAGTAGTAGGAGATCAATATGATAAAGATAGACCCCGGGGCCATAGGTTTCACTAGTGGCTTCTCTCGAGAGCATAAGTATTCTACAGTGGGTGAACAAATTACTGTTGAGCAATTGACAGAATTGAGCATAGTTATGAGAATATCTAGGTGTGATCATGTATATAGGCATCACGTCCGAGACAAGTAGACCGACTCCTGCCTGCATCTACTACTATTACTCCACTCATCGACCGCTATCCAGCATGCATCTAGAGTATTAAGTTAAAAACATAGTAACGCCTTAAGCAAGATGACATGATGTAGAGGGATAGACTCATGCAATATGATGAAAACCCCATCTTGTTATCCTCGATGGCAACAATACAATATGTGCCTTGGTGCCGCTACTGTCACTGGGAAAGTACACTGCAAGATTGAACCCAAAGCTAAGCACTTCTCCCATTGCAAGAAAGATCGATCTAGTAGGCCAAACCAAACTGATAATTCGAAGAGACTTGCAAAGATAACCAATCATACATAAAAGAATTCAGAGAAGATTCAAATATTATTCATAGATAGACTTCATCATAAACCCACAATTCATCGATCTCAACAAACACACCGCAAAAAGAAGATTACATCGAATAGTTCTCCACAAGAGAGGGGGAGAACATTGTATTGAGATCCAAAAAGAGAGAAGAAACCATCTAGCTAGTAACTATGGACCCGTAGGTCCGCGGTAAACTACTCACACTTCATCGGAGGGCCTATGGTGTTGATGTAGAAGCCCTCCATGATCGATGCTCCCTCTGGCGGAGCTCCGGAACAGGCCCTAAGATGGGATCTCATGGATACAGAAAGTTACGACGGTGTAATTAGGGTTTTGGCTCCATATCTGATCGTTTGGGGGTACGTAGGTATATATAGGAGGAAGGAGTATGTCGGTGGAGCAACAGGGGGCCCACGAGGGTGGAGGCCACGCCTGGGGTCGGCAGGCGCGCCCCCTACCTCGTGGCCTCCTGTCTCCTTTCTTGACATAGGGTCAAGTCTCCCGGGTCTTGTTCGTTGAGAAAATCACGTTCCCGAAGGTTTCATTCCGTTTGGACTCTGTTTGATATTCCTTTTCTTCGAAACCCTAGAACAGGCAAAAAAACAACAATTCTGGGCTGGGCCTCCGGTTAATAGGTTAGTCCCAAAAATAATATAAAAGTGGATAATAAAGCCCAATAATGTCCAAAACAGTAGATAATATAGCATGGAGCAATCAAAAATTATAGATACGTTGGAGATGTATCAAGCATCCCCAAGCTTAATTCCTGCTCGTCCTCGAGTAGGTAAATGATAAAAATAGAATTTTTGATGCGAAGTGCTACTTGGCATAATTTTAATGTAATTCTTCTTAATTGTGGTATGAATATTCAGATCCGAAAGATTCAAGACAAAATTTTAATATTGACATAAAAAAATAATACTTCAAGCATAATAACAAAGCAATTATGTCTTCTCAAAAATAACATGGCTATAGAAAGTTATCCCTACAAAATCATATAGTCTGGCTATGCTCTATCTTCACCACACAAAATATTTAAATCATGCACAACCCCGATGAGAAGCCAAGCAATTGTTTCATACTTTTCACATTCTCAAAACTTTTTCAATCTTCACGCAATACATGAGCGTGAGCCATGGATATAGCACTATAGGTGGAACAGAGTGGTAGTTGTGGAGAAGACAAAAAGGGAGAAGATAGTCTCACATCAACTAGGCGTATCAACGGGCTATGGAGATGCCCAACGATAGATATCAATGTTAGTGAGTAGGGATTGCCATGCAACGGATGCACTAGAGCTATAAGTATATGAAAGCTCAAAAAGAAACTAAGTGGGTGTGCATCGAACTTGCTTGCTCATGAAGACCTAGGGCATTTTGAGGAAGCCCATCATTGGAATATACAAGCCAAGTTCTATAATGAAAGATTCCCACTAGTATATGAAAGTGATAACATGAGAGACTCTCTACTATGAAGATCATGGTGCTACTTTGAAGCACAAGTATGGAAAAAGGATAGTAACATTGTCCCTTCTCTCTTTTTCTCTCATATTTTTATTTGGGCCTTTTCTCTTCTTTATGGCCTCATTTCTTTCTCTCTTTTTTCGTTCGGAGTCTCATCCCGACTTGTGGGGGAATCATAGTCTCCATCATCCTTTCCTCACTGGGACAATGATCTAATAATGATGATCATCACACTTTTATTTTTCTTACAACTCAAGAATTACAACTCGATACTTAGAACAAAATATGACTATATGAATGCCTCCAGCGGTGTACCGGGATAAGCAATGACTCATGAGTGACATGTATGAAAGAATTGTGAATGGTGGCTTCGCCACAAATATGATGTCAACTACATGATCATGCTAAGCAATATGACAATGATGGAGTGTGTCATAATAAACATAACGGTGGAAAGTTGCATGGCAATATATCTCGGAATGGCTATGGAAATGCCATAATAGTTAGGTATGGTGGGTGTATGATACCGGCGAAAGGTGTGCGGTATTACAGAGGCTAGCAAAGGTGGAAGGGTGAGAAAAGTGCGTATAATCCATGGACTCAACATTAGTCATAAAGAACTCATATACTTATTGCAAAAATCTACAAGTTATTAAAGCAAAGTATTACGCGCATGCTCCTAGGGGATAGATTGGTAGGAAAAGACCATCACTCGTCCCCGACCGCCAAACATAAGGAAGGCAATCAAAAAATAAATCATGCTCCGACTTCATCACATAACGGTTCACCATACGTGCATGCTACGGGAATCACAAACTTCAACACAAGTATTTTTCAAATTCACAACTACTCAACTAGCATGACTTTAATATCACCATCTCCATATCTTAAAACAATTATCAAGTATCAAACTTATCATAGTATTCAACACACTCATTAGAGAATTTTTTTTATTCTTGAATACCTAGCATATTAGGATTTAAAGCAAATTACCATGCTATTAAGAATCTCAAAATAATCTAAGTGAAGCATGAGAGATCAATAGTTTCTATAAAACAAATCTACCACTGAGGGAGTCCTGGATTAGGGGGTCTCCGGACAGCCGGAATATATCCTTTGGCCGGACTGTTGGACTATGAAGATACGAGATTGAAGACTTCGTCCCGAGTCCGTATGGGACTCTAGTTGGCGTGGAAGGCAAGCTAGGCAGTACGGATATGCATATCTCCTCCTTTGTAACCGACCTTGTGTAACCCTAGCCCCTTCCGGTGTCTATATAAACCGGAGGGGTTTAGTCCGTAGGACAACATACAATCATACCATAGGCTAGCTTCTAGGGTTTAGCCTCTCCGATCTCGTGGTAGATCAATTCTTGTACTACTCATATTATCAAGAATAATCAAGCAGGAGGTAGGGTTTTACCTCCATCAAGAGGGCCCGAACCTGTGTAAAACATCATGTCCCCTGCCTCCTGTTAGCATCCGCCTTAGACGCATAGTTCGGGACCCCCTACCCGAGATCCACCAGTTTTGACACCGACATTGGTGCTTTCACTGAGAGTTCCTCTGTGTCATCATCATTAGGCTTGATGGCTCCTTCAATCATCGATACCGATGCAGTTCAGGGTGAGACTTTTCTCCCCGGATAGATCTTTGTGTTCGGCGGCTTCGCACTGCTGGCCAACTCGCTTGGCCATATGGAGCAGATCGAGAGTTACGCCCCTGGCCACCTGGTCAGGTTTGGAAGCTTAAACTACACGGCCGATATCCGCGGAGACTTGATCTTCGACGGATTCGAGCCCCTGCCTAGTGCACCACACGGTCACGATGACCATGATTTAGCTCTGCCATCGGACAGTGTTCAGGAGATCGCACCGGCAACCGCTCTGACCCTTAATTCGGAGCCAGTTGCGCCATCCATGGACGGGTGGATAGACCCCGCCACGGAGGCCGCACTCTCATCGGCGATCGAGCCGAGTATCGACCTTACCCTTCACGGGAGCCGTGACACCGAACTACCGGATTCTTCCCCGGCAACGGACTCCGAACCGCTTGTGCCCATGCCTATCGAATCCGACTGGGCGCCGATCATGGAGTTTACCTCTGCGGATATTTTTCAGCACTCGCCCTTCGACGACATACTGAACTCATTAAGGTCTCTCTCCTTCTCAGGAGAGTCCTGGCCGAACTATGTCCGGCAGGATTGGGATGCGGATGACGAAGAAATTCGTCGCCCACCCACCACCCACTTAGTAGCCACTGTCGACGATTTGACCGACATGCTCGACTTCGACTCTGAAGACATCGACGGCATGGACGACTATGCAGGAGGCGAACAAGAACCACTGCCCACAAGGCACTGGACAGCCACCTCGTCATATGACATATATATGGTGGACACACCCAAAGAAGGCAATGGCGACGGGACATCGGAGGATGACCCCTCCAAGAAGCAACCCAAGCGCCAACGTCAGCGGCGCCGCTCTAAGTCTCGCCAAAGGAAAAGCGGCGACACCGGCACAGGAGATAATAGCACTCCGGACAGTGCCGAAGACGACAATAATCCCCTCCGGCAAGACATAGGGCAGGAGGATGGAGAAGCCAGCCCTCCCGAGAGAGCGGCAGATGGAGAGGCGGAGGATGATAATTACATGCCTCCCTCCAAAGACAAGGCAAGCCTCGACGATGAAGAATTCATCATGCCTGAGGATCCCATTGAACAAGAGCGCTTCAAGCGCCGGCTTATAGCCACGGCAAATAGCCTTAAGAAAAAGCAATAGCAGCTTCAAGCTGATCAAGATTTGCTAGCTGACAGATGGACTGAAGTCCTTGCGGCCGAGGAATATAAACTCGAACGCCCCTCCAAGAGTTACCCAAAGCGTAGGTTGCTACCCCGACTGGAGGAGGAAGCGCCAAAACCTACATATCTAGTGTATGACACGGCTGATCGGCCACCTCGTGGCCGCGACAAAGAGGCATTCCAGCAAAAAGTTCAGCCCGCACCCCGACGCCACTCAAATAAAAATGTCAAGACAAGGGGAAATACGCCAGACCTGCGAGACGTATTGGAGGACAAAGCAAAACATGCAAGATCGATCTACGGATCGCGAGGGCACGCCACTATGAGAGACGATAATTGTCACGCCGGATACAGTAAAAGTAAGTCCGGCCGGGCCGAACACAATGAACAAGACTCATTTGAGCTACGTCGTGATATAGCCCAGTACAGAGGCGCCGCACACCCCCTATGCTTCACAGACAAAGTAATGGATCATCAAATCCCAGAGGGTTTCAAACCCGTAAATATGTAATCATACGACGGCACAACAGATCCTGCGGTATGGATCGAGGACTTCCTCCTGCACATCCACATGGCCCGCGGTGATGATCTACACGCCATCAAATACCTCCCACTCAAGCTCAAAGGACCAGCTCGGCATTGGCTCAACAGCCTGCCAGCAGAATCCATTGGCTGTTGGGAAGATCTGGAAGCCGCATTCCTTGACATCTTCCAGGGCACTTATGTGCGACCACCAGATACCGATGACTTGAGCCACATAATTCAGCAGCCAGAGGAATCGGCCAGGCAATTCTGGACACGATTCCTAACAAAGAAAAATCAAATCGTCGACTATCTGGATGCAGAGGCCCTAGCAGCTTTTAAGCACAACATGCGCGACGAGTGGCTCGCCCGGCACCTTGGCTAGGAAAAGCCGAAATCTATGGAAGCCCTCACGACACTCATGCCCCGCTTTTGCGCGAGAGAATACAGCTGGCTGGCTCGCAGCAATAACATATCAAAGAACCATGGTACTTCAGATACCAAGGATGGCAATGGCAGGTCACGTCGCAACAAACATAAGTGCCGCATTAACAGCGACAATACCGAGGATACGATAGTCAATGCCGGATTCAAAGGCTCTAAACCCGGTCAGCGGAAAAAGCCATTCAAATGAAGCACTCCGGGCCCGTCCAGTTTGGACCGTATACTCGATCGCTCGTGTCAAATACACGGCACCCCCGACAAGCCAGCCAACCACACCAACAGGGACTGTTGGGTGTTCAAGCAGGCTGGCAAGTTAAATGCCGAAAACAAAGATAAGGGGTTGCATATCGATGACGAGGAGGAGCCCCGGCAGCCGAACACCGGAGGACAAAAGAGGTTCCCCCCACAAGTGCGGACGGTGAACATGATATACGCAACCCACATTCCCAAGAGGGAGCGGAAGCGTGCACTAAGGGACATATATGCATTGGAGCCAGTCGCCCCAAAGTTCAACCCATGGTCCTCTTGTCCGATCACCTTCGATCGCAGGGACCACCCCACTAGTATCCTTCATGGCGGATTCGCCGCACTGGTCCTAGACCCAATCATTGACGGATTTCACCTCACTCGAGTCCTTATGGATGGCGGCAGCAGCCTGAACCTGCTTTATCAGGACACAGTGCGCAAAATGGGTATAGACCCCTCAAGGATCGAACCCACAAAAACGACCTTCAAAGGCGTCATACCAGGTGTAGAGGACCATTGCACAGGCTCAGTCACACTGGAAGTGGTCTTCGGATCCCCGGATAACTTTCGAAGCGAGGAGTTAATCTTTGATATAGTCCCGTTCCGCAGCGGCTATCATGCACTGCTCGGGCGAACCGCATTTGGGAGATTCAATGCAGTACCGCATTATGCATACCTCAAGTTCAAGATGCCAGGACCTCGGGGGGTCATCACAGTCAATGGAAACACAGAGCGCTCTCTCCGTACGGACGAGCACACTGCGGCCCTCGCAGCAGAAGCGCAAAGCAGCCTCTTAAGGCAATCCACCAGTTCGGCGATTAAAGACCCGGACACCTTCAAGCGCGCCTAGAGTAATCGACAACAAGACCGCCTGGCACGTTCCGAGCTCGCATAGCAATGCGGCCCCCGCCCCAGTCCCAGCCAAATGGCGAAATCCGTGCCATGCGTACACAATTACGCATTGAAAATACCATGGGCACAGGTGGGGAGGGGGCACGACTATGGCATGCCCCAAAACGCGGCTCAACCGCACTAGGGGCTTCCCACTTTGTTATGTTTCTCTCTTTCAGGACTTTAATCTCTGGAAACCCCGTCCAGCAGTACGGTTGCCGGACAGACGATGCAATAACCAAGGAGGCAGAAAGCTACGTCGCACCACGGAACTCCCAGGTGGTCTCTGATAACGAGCGAAATACCTGATTTATATACCATTCCTCAGCTTGCCCTTGGAGAGGACATGTCAAATAGTCCTACTTTTTGCTTATCGCACTACTTGTATCATTCTGCTTTAACGCACCTTTTTGAATAAACAATGCATAGCACTAGACTATTATCGCATTCTCTATTCTTCTTTATATATATATATATGTTCATTCATGACATTCAGCACCCGTACACTCTGGTACGGCCAACACACCAGGGGCTTAAGCATACCCCATAATACGGCGTGAGAAGTCCGAACACTTTCGACAGTGCGGCACCCCGAACTTATAGCATTATATGCATCAGCTCCGAATCATGTCTTGGTTCAATAGTTGGGTTTGCCCGGCTCCCATGTTTTGGTACCTTACGTTCTGCTATATCAGCTAAGGTAGCACCGGGAGAACTACTGCGATTGTGCCCCGGTTCAGCTGGGCTAAGCACCTCAGTAGAGAAAGCTAAAACTCACTGTCATGATAAGGCGAGAGCTAGTCGCTGTTCGAGAGGTTTCGAGTCCCTAAAGACTTATGCCGTTTAGAGCGAGGAGTCGACTTTGTCCGGCTTAAGGCATGTATAGCGCCCCAAATTCGGCCTTCCGAATACTAGGGGCTTCGCCAACATTTAAAATTGTAGAATTCTATGGCTAAGTGAGAGTGATAAAGTGTTATAGTCCGGTTGCCTTGTTAGTTGTGCTGAGCACCTCCCTCGAAGGACCCAACAATGGGAAAAAGAGTGCTCAGGTTTATCCCGAACACCCCAGCACTCGTGGCATGGGGGCAGAAGCCGACAACTGGCCATCTCTCAGATTTGATAAACAGCCACACATAAGGTAATATTTTAAATTCAAACAAGCGTTGCATAGCGCATATGAACAAGTTTTCATAATACAGGATCACACGAGCAAGTTCATTCAAAAATTACATCTTTTGCACACTCGTCCGCCACAAGACGGGCACCCTCCAGGACACCCTCATAATACATTTCCGGGTGGCGATGCTCCTTGCCCCGCAGCGGCCCCTCCTTCACCAGCTTCTCAGCGTCCATCTTGGCCCAGTGCACCTTTGCACGGGCAAAAGCCCGGCGGGCTCCTTCTATATAGAAGTACCGCTTGATGACTTCCAGCCATGGGCAGGCATCCACAAGCCGCCTCACCAGGCCGAAGTAGCTGTTGGGAAGGGAGTAGCCAGGCCACATCTGGAATATAAAGCCCTTCATGGCCTATTCGGCCGCCTTGTGCAGCTCGACCAGTTGCTTCAGCTGGTCGCTCATAGGCATCGGGTGTTCGGTCCCAGTATACTGGGACCAGAACATTTTCTCCGTCGACCTTCCCTCCTCGGCTTGGTAAAATTTCGCGACATCCGACACGCTGCGGGGCAAATCTGCGAACGCTCCTGGAGAGCTCCGGACTTGGGTAAGTAACAAGTAATTTACTTTCACATGCTTGCTTTGCATGTTGAATGCCTTACCCGCCGCGATCCTCCTTGTCGGTGTCAAAACCGGCGGATCTCGGGTAGGGGGCCCCGAACTGTGCGTCTAGGCCGGATGGTAACAGGAGGCAAGGGACACGAAGTTTTACCCAGGTTCGGGCCCTCTCGATGGAGGTAAAACCTACGTTCTGCTTGATTAATATTGATGATATGGGTAGTACAAGAGTAGATCTACCACGAGATCAGAGAGGCTAAACCCTAGAAGCTAGCCTATGGTATGATTGTGTTTGAATATGATGTCCTACGGACTAAAACCCTCCGGTTTATATAGACACCGGATAGGGTTAGGGTTACATAGAGTCGGTTACAATGGTAGCAGATCTACATATCTGTATCGCCAAGCTTGCCTTCCACGCCAAGGAAAGTCCATTCCGGACACGGGACAAAGTCTTCAATATTGTATCTTCATAGTCCAGGAATCCGGCTGAAGGTATAGTCCGGCCATCCGGACACCCCCTAATCCAGGACTCCCTCAGTAGCCCCTGAACCAGGCTTCAATGACGACGAGTCCGGCGCGCATATTGTCTTCGACATTGCAAGGCAGGTTCCTCCTCCAAGTACTTCATAGAAGATTTTGAACACAAAGATAATGTCCGGCTCTGCAAAATAAGTTTCCACATATTGCCATAGAGAGAATAGTATTTACACAAATCTAATCTGCTGACGTATTCTATAGTGTGACATCGCACCAAAGCCAAGCTTTTATTCGAACCATTTTACTGTCCCGTCTCAGCGTGTTATGCGAGGCGGTTTCCTTGGCACGTCTTGTTAAAGCAGAGATCGTGTCCCCTTATTCCGGGATTCTCATCAATACGGGCGTGGGTAACCCAACCGCACCATTGATTACGGCGCTTGGGAGATAAGCGAGTTTTACCAGGCTGGTGGGGACGCGTAGTCGCGTCCACCCATATAAGGGGATAAGGATCCACCTTTTCACCTACGCCTTCTTCCTCCTTTGCCTATCCATTTTTGCACACTCGAGCTCCAGCGCCCAAGTCCGCACTCCCCACCTCAACCTTCTCCAACCATGTATGGAGCGGGAGGCAAGTGTATGGTCTCCTGCGTCACGGAGGGACACATCAAAAAGCTGAGGAAGGCCGGATACTTGTCTAACGACATCGCGTACCGGCTTCCCAAAAAGGGGCAGCTCATCCCCCCCCCTAGGCCCCATGAGAGGCTGGTGTTCCTCCCCCATTTCCTCCGCGGACTGGGCTTCCCTCTTCACCCATTTGTCCGGGGGCTCATGTTCTACTATGGCCTGGATTTCCACGATCTGGCCCTGAACTTTCTCCTCAACATCTCGGCGTTTATCATTGTGTGTGAGGCTTTCCTCCGCATCCGCCCCCATTTCGGCCTATGGCTCAAGACTTTCAATGTCAAGCCGAAGGTGGTGCACGGCAACCAGGCGGAGTGCGGAGGCGCCATGGTGGGAAAGATGGCCAACGTCTTATGGCTCGAGGGATCCTTTGTGGAGACCCTGAAGGGGTGGCAATCGAGGTGGTTTTACATCACCGAGCCGCGTGACCCCGAATGGGTCACAGCCCCCGAGTTTCGATCTGGACCCCCTACGCGGCTCACCTCCTGGAAGGAGACGTGCCTGTCGTGGGGTGAAAAAGGAGAGCTGACCGGACTCCAAACATGCGTCCAAACCCTGGTGGACAAGAAGCTCAAACTTGTCAACGTAGTCCAGGTTATGCTCATCCGCCTGATCCTCCCGTGTCAACAACGGGCTTTCAACCTATGGGAGTTCGACCCGACACGGCACCAAACTCTGAGCAGGCTCTTCGACACGACGTACGAAGATGCCTGGAAGGTGCTTTTCAAGGGCGCCGAGGCCCCCGCATCCGCTACCGAGGATCACGGATTCAGTACGCAGCGTCACGCTCATGCGGTAAGCTGTTTTTTCCTTTTACAGGGTATCCGATTTTCATAGTTTGACTCCATGCGGGATCTAAACTCCCTTACCTTTGACAGGATTGGCAGGTGAAGTCCGGACAGATCAACTGTCCGGCTCCTTTGCCCGAAGGCCCAGCGGACGCTCGTTTGGCGAAGCTGCTGGTTCCGGCACCCTATGTGGTGCTGGAGAAGAAGGCCGCGAAAAAGGCCGCGGGGACTCGAAAGAGTGCCCAGCGCCAGGAGGTGTCGGATCCATCATCCGACGGTTCCGAGGCGCACTCCTCCCATGAAGATGAGGGGGAAGAAGAGACCTCTCCCCCTCCAGTAGGGGAAGGGAAGAAAAGGAAGGCCGCCCTCTCTGGGGAGGCCGGAGGGTCCAAGAAGGGGAGAACCCTTCCTCCGGACTACTCCAGCGACACTGACGACTGTGTAGAAGAGTGGCCGACCAGGGCCAAGCCCCTGGCGAAATCGTAAGTATCCGGATACCAGAGTAATTCATAGTATTCGTTTATTGCACAGCTTTCCCTTATGTCGAATATGTTTATGCAGCCCACCCAAAGACCGGCTCGACGCGTCGTCGAGCGGCTCACTGGACTCGTCAGATGTGAACTCGCTTCCGACAGGTTCCTCCCCCCGCCCTACGGACGACAACGAAGTGTTGTCCTAACAGGTTCCAAGCCGGGAGGAGGTGGTCCTAGAGGCGCCGCTAGGCGACCTCCCGGACTCCAGGAGTAAAGGGGATGAAACCCCGCAGGGCTCCAAGTCCGGCTCTAGGCCGGACACTGCTCCGAAATCTTCAAAGGTTCCAGAGTCCGGCGGGGGACCTCCTTCCAAGAGGAGCAAGCCCACCGTGGCGGTGACCCCTGTCCAACCGAAGGCACCGGACAATCTGCTAGAGGCGCTCCAAGGCGCCTCCATCGACGAGGGGCACCGCACCATTATGAGTGCGGTGGTCCAGAAGGTTCAGTCCGCCAAGAGCGGACTGACTCAAGCTTGTACTAGCCTTTTAACAGGCTTTGAGGTAAGTAAAGAATGTGTAAATAATATTACCGCATAGACAGTAGCCCCTGACGCTCTGTTTGGTGTTCGGGAAGAAAAGCCGAATAGAGGATCAAATAAAATTCGCAGGAGTCTAACAAAAAAGGAGTCAATATGCGTATGCAGGCTTCTCTGCTTGTGTCCGCCGCACTGACTGCGGAAGTGGACACGCTAAAGCAGAACCTCGAGCGGTCCGAGCAAGAGCTCGGGCATGCCAAGAAGCAGCTCGAGGATAATGAAGTTAAGAAATACCTTGTTTAAATATATATAAAAAGGTGCAATTGCAAAAAATGACAGGATTATCATGGCTATTGTAGGGGCCACATCTAAGGTGGCGACCCTTAAGCAAGCGCTGCTCGAAGCCGAGAAGATGGCGGCCACGGAGCGCACCGAGCGGGAGAAGTATGAGGCCGAGGATGGCAAGGTGCGGTAAGAGCTCCAGGCTCTCATGGAAAAACATGAGAGTTTGGAGCTTGACTCAAAGACGCGAGCGTCCGAGCTCACGGTGGCTATTGAAAATGCCAAGTCTGCCAAGGCCGAATCCCAGAAGACCCTCCAGGAGTTGGATGAGGTGAAGAAGATAGCGGCGGGTAAGGCATTCTTTATGCAAAGCAAACACATAAACGTGAGTTACTTGTTACTTACCCGAATCCGGAGCTCTCCAGGAGCGTTCGCAGATCTTCCCCGGAGTGTGTCTGATGCCGCTGCATTCTATCGAGTCGAGGAGGGCAGCTCAATAGAGAAGGTGTTCTGGTTGCAGTATGCTGAGGCCGGACACCCCGTGCCCCTGAGCGACCATCTGAAGCAACTTGTCGAGCTCCACAAGGCGGCCGAACAAGCCATGAAGGGCCTCATAGTTCGGCTGTGGCCTGGAGAGGCTCAGCCTGGGAGCTATTTCGGGCTGGTGCGGCGGCTGGTGGAGGCCTGTCCAAGGCTCGAAGTCATCAAACGCTCAGTCTGCATTGAAGGTGCCCGTAGGGCCCTTGCCCGTGCTAAGTTGCACTGGGGCAAGATGGATGCTGAGAAGCTTGTGAAGGATGGGCCACCGGCGGGGAAAAAGCATCGCAAGCCCGAAAATTATTATAAGGATGTTCTGAAGGGTGCCTGCCTTGTGGCGGATGAATGTTCCAAAGATGTAATTTTTGAGTAAAACTCGCTCGTTTTGTCCTGTGCACTGAAAACTTGTTCATACGTGCTAAGCAATGTTGTTTGAATTTAAAATACTACCTTATGTGCGGTTGTTTATCAATTCTGAGAGATGGCGAGTCGTCGGCTTCTGCCCCCGTGCCGCTAGTGCTGGGGTGTTCGGGGATAAACCTGAGCGCTATTTTTCCCATGTTTGGGTCCTTCGAGGGAGGCGCTCAGCCCAATGAACAAGGCAATCGGACTATAATGCGTGAACATTCTCACTTAGCCATAGAATTCTATAATTTTAAATTTTGGCGAAGCCCCTTGTATTCGGAAGACCGAGTTCGGGGCGCTATCCACGCCTTGGCTGGATAGAGTCGGCTCCTCGCTCTAAGCGGCATAAGTCTTTAGGGACTCGAAAAAACCTCATGAACAGCGACCAGCTCTCGCCTCATCATGACAGTCAGTTTTAGCTTTCTCCACTGAGGTGCTCGACCCAGCTCAACTGGGGCACAATCGCAGTGGTTCTCCTAGTGCTACCTTAGCCAATATAGCGGAACGTAAGGCACCAAAACATAGGAGCCAGGCAAACCCAACATTTGACCAAAGACATGATTCAGAGCCGATGCATATAATGATATAAGTTCGGGGTGTCGCACTTATTAAAGTGTTCGGACTTCTCACACCATATTGAAGGGAACTAAAGCCCCTGGCGTATTTTGGTCGTACCAAAGTGTACGGATGCAACATGTCGTTAAGGAACATATATTAAAAAAGAGTAATGCAAAAATAGGGCTATGCATTGTTTATTAAAGAGGGCTGCGATCAAAGCAGAACGATACAATTAATGCGATAAGCAAAAGGTTGGACTATGTAACATGTCCGTTCCAGGGGCAAGCTGCGGGATAGTATGCGAAACAGGTATACTGCTCATGATAGAGACCACCTGGGAGTTCCGTAATGCGGCGTGGCTTGTCTGCTTCCCTGGTTCCTGCATCGTTTGTGTGGCAATCGAACTGCCGAACAGGCCTTCCGAAGAGTGGAGTCCTGAAAGTAAGAGAAAATTAAAAAATTGGCAGCCCCTGGTGCGGTTTAAGCCGTGTTTCGGGCGTGCCGTGATGGTGCCCCTCCCCCTGTACCCATGGTATTTCTAGAGCGTAGTTATGTACGCGAAGTACTGGTATCGCATTTTTGCGAGGGCTGGGGTTGGGGCCGCATTGCTACGCCTGCTCGGGTCGTGCCAGGCGGTCTTGTTGTAGGTTACTCCAGGCACGCTTGACGGTGTCCGGTCGTTTAATGGTCGGACTGGAGAACTGCCTGGAGAGGCTGCTTTGTACTTCCGCTACAAGGGCCGCCGTGTGCTCCTTCGTTCGGAGGGAGCGTTCAGTGTTTCCATTGACCATAATTACTCCTCGAGGGCCTGGAATCTTGAGCTTAAGGTATGCGTTGTGCGCATTGAACTTGGCGAATGCGGTTCGTCCGAGCAGTGCATGATAACCACTGCGAAATGGGACTATGTCGAAGATTAACTCCTCGCTTCCGAAGTTATCCGGAGATCCGAAGACCACTTCAGGTGTGACTGAGCCTGTACAGTTGGCCTCTTCACCTGGTATTATGCCTTTAAAGGTCGTTTTGGTGGGCCTAATCCTCGAGGGATCTATGCCCATTTTCCGCACTGTATTCTGGTAAAGCAGGTTTAGGCTACTGCCGCCATCCATAAGGACTCTAGTGAGATGAAATCCGTCAATAATTGGGTCAAGAACCAATGCGGCGAATCCGCCATGACGGGTGCTGGTGGGATGGTCCCTTCGATCAAAGGTGATCTAGCAGGAGGACCATGGGTTGAACTTTGGGGCGACTGGCTCTATCGCGTATACGTCCCTTAACGCGCGCTTCCGCTCCTTATTGGGGATGTGGGTTGCGTATATCATGTTCACCGTCCGCACTTGTGGGGGAAAACCCTTCTGTCCATTGTTGTTCAGCGGCCGGGGCTCTTCGTCGTCATCGCTATGCAGCCCCTTGTCTGTATTTTTCAGCATGTAACTTGCCTGCCTTCTTGAACACCCAACAGTCCCTGTTGGTGTGATTGGCCGGCTTTTCGGGGGTGCCATGTATCTGGCACAAGCGGTCAAGTATTTGGTCCAAACTGGACGGGCCCCTTGGATTTCTTTTGAATGGCTTTTTCCGCTAACCGGATTTATAGCCTCTGAATCCAGCATTAACTGCTGTATCCTCAGCGTTGTCACCCTTAATGCGGCGCTTCTGCTTGTTGCGACGCGACCTGCCACTACTGTCCCTGGTATCCGAGTTACCAGGGTTTTTGGTCATGTTGTTGCTACGAGCAAGCCAGCTGTCTTCTCCCGTGCAAAAGCGGGTCATGAGTGTCGTGAGTCCTGCCATAGATTTTGGCTTTTCTTGTCCAAGGTCCCGGGCAAGCCACTCGTCATGGATATTGTGCTTGAAGGCTGCTAGGGCCTCAGCGTCCGGACAGTCGACTATTTGATTTTTCTTTGTTAGGAACGGTGTCCAGAATTGCCTGGCCGATTCCTCTGGCTCCTGAATTACATGACTTAGGTCATCGGCGTCTGGGGGTCGCACATAAGTTCCCTAGAAATTGTCGAGGAATGCGGCTTCCAGGTCCTCCCAACAACTGATTGATCCTGTTGGCAAGCTGTTAAGCCAATGCCGAGCTGGTCCTTTAAGCTTGCACTACTAGGAAAAGGCCTACTAATGGTGCACTGGTTTTGCCTACTAATGGTGCATTACCAGTGTGCCATTAGTAGCACGCCACTAGTATATCTTACTAATGGCGCACCACAGGTGCGCCATTAGTATCTGGTATACTAATGGTGCACCAACTAGGGCGCCATTAGTATGTAACAGCATGCGCCATTAGTGTGCCTCCCGGGGGGCCATACGTAAGCATGGCTTTGTCATACTAATGGCGCATTCTCTGTTGATGCGCCATTAGTATCCTTTGGCATACTAATGGCGCACCAGGTGGTGATGCGCCATTAGTATGAATATTTGGTTTTTTTTCCTTTTCTGATTTTTGCGCAGGTTAAAAAATATATTATTAGACAGAATATAAAATATATTATTAGACAGAATATAGACAGCAGCACACAGCAACATCAGATTCATCGAATACAATAGAAGATTAGTCTCCGAATACAATTCATCATATTAGTCTCCGAATTCAAAAGACCGAACAAAGATAAAACATTACAAGTCTCAAGACCGCGAGTATCGAGTTTGTCTTCACATTACAAGTCGATATCGATCATCTAAACTACCATCACATAGAAGAGAGCTGTGGTCATCACGCTGAGCATCATCGCGATCAAACTGGTTTTCATCCGGTTCCTCCAATGCTCCCTCCTCTCTCCCGCTAGATAGCGGGCGTATCTAGATTCGGCCTCCGCCCTAGTGGTGTACCCTTTGTAACTATTACCGCTGAAACGATGAACCTGTCTCCGACACTCCTCCCAGTCATCGTAGACTCCGGGAACCTTACCCTTGTACACGACATACGACGGCATCTCTATGCACAAGCCAAACAACAGACAATACATAAGCAATATGTAAGTATGCAACAAAAGGATCGGAAGAGAAAAGCAAGACATTAATAGCACGATTCATGGTCCTACTAATAAATAGCATCGATTACATCTAAGTTGAACGACTGTCCAAACCAAAGAGACATACGAATTCATTAAAGTATAATTACAACATGAGCCAATCAATGTTTCAGAACTACACATCACTACTTTCGACTCGACTCATCTGACAGGAACGTGGATGAAGCCGCCGTCTGTCGTGATGGTCAAGAAATCGCGGTCGTTGTCACCCTGCATTTGTAGCATTTCATCTATCTCACTGTTGGACGGTTGATATCTAAGGAAGAACTGCCCCGAGGTATGAAGGACATCTTGATGGATGATGTCCGCAAACTCCGACTGGATGCGAAAGAATTCTTGTCTGAGGTCCGCGTCCTGGACTGCCGACAAGCTCGCGGCCCAATCTTTGAGATTATCTGGTAGCAGAAGTTGATGATGGTCCCTTACGATCGCCCGCATGTGATGGAGGGCGTAGTAGGCATCCTTCTGACCGCCAGGCGGCTGCTTGACGCAGCAGAACTTCGTATTGTGTGAGAACATGTGCTTGCCGTACTTACGAACTTCCCTGGTGAAGGTGCCTCCAGATTTGGTGTAGCCGGGGAGAACATCATCAAGAACTTTCTTGACATTTGTGTAGTCTATGTTGGAGTTATGGTTCGGGTCGAAATACGTGGCCATGGAATATTTCGGGCTTAAGAGGATGAGTGTGCAATGTGTGTCACTGCACAGAACACAGAATGTTAGAAAAAAAAGAATGATCGAAATCTAAGAAATCATATGTTACGGGGCGGTTAAGGGATGACTTACTCGGGAAAGTAAGCCACAAGGAAGTTATCCTTATCTGGGTTTGCCAGAATGACGCCTTCGAGGTGTGAACTCGCAACTTGGCGGTCCCCAGCGCTGCTCAAGTGCTTGGCACGCATGTAGAAGGGGTCGACTATCACGATGTCCAGGGTCTTGTCTCTAATGATTCGCATCTCCATACTCAGCGAAAACAGCCGAACGAAGGTGTAGTGCAGCGGATGAAGGTTAAACATAGCAAAGATGTCATCAAACCGCAGGACGATCGTACCCCCGATGTCACCATCCACAAAGCCCTTGCCCTCTGGCACCTTGGCCACGAAAACCGGGTATGCCACATCCTTCTCTCTGAGACGCCGCTTCCCTAAAGAAAGAACACTGTCGTGCAGACTCCGCATAGCACCGGTTGCAGCATTCAGCATATTTGGCGGTAGCATCGCCCTACCCGCCACATGCACCCTCCTCGAGATATCCTTAGGTGAAGGTGGCCCGTCCTGAGCACGGATCGAACTCGGTGCCGGCTGGCTCGCACCGGCGCCCTTGTTAGTCTTTCGTTTCTGTCCCTTCTTCTTGATCTCCTTTAATGGGACCGAGTTCTGCTCACAGACCGCCTTCTTGAGCGTGTTGGGGCTGATAATATTTCGCACCTCCGCTATCTGAGGCTCGGTGAAGGCGGGAGCCGGAGGCGTGTCCTGAGAACTGAACGCCAGATGACGCCTGTTGCAATTGGATTTCTCTGCCATACCAGCTAGAACGCGGTCGTCTTGGTTGGGTTCTTGAGAAAGAGGCCCGCAGAACTCTTCAGCGTACCCATGTTCGACACCGAGGCATCCGGGGCAGCCAAGTTAAGTTTTCATCATTTAGGGTTTATCGATGCCGAGGCACCCTAGGTTGGGCCTAATCACTTGGCACTAATCAATTGGCTCTATTGCCACCTATGGTTTAATGCAGCAAGAGTAAAGGGGCAGTTGATCCTACTTAACTAAGTACTAAGATACCCCGGCCCATGCATTAGTAGCAAGTACCTCATATGTCCGATTTTTAGCAAAGTCATGCTAAAATTCACGGAAAATTTCAGCATGACCTTTGCTGAAAATAGGACATATGGAGTACCCGAATTTGCCGGAACGGAAGTTAATCGACATTCCGGCAAACTCAAGGGCCTCTCGGGGTACCTGCAAAATCATCACGACACAATGGTCGGAGACAAAACCCAGCCACAGACCATATGGTCCTCTGCTTTCATATGGACAAAAATCAGCTCAACTTATGAGAGCTTCCATTCCAGATATAATATGTCACCCAACAAAAAATTATAGTGTATGGATCATGGCATTTTTTTATTCTACATTTTTATTCTATGGATCATGCCAGGAAATTATAGTCTATGTCATTTTCTGAAACATATTTTTGCCATGGCAATTCTGACAGATCACATCCTGGTGCATATGTGGGGTTTTTTACTTAGAAAATACAAAACTTCTATTATTGTTTTTATTTTTAACCAGAGCCTAACCACCTCTACAGTTTACAAACTAATTCAGATAATCACTAATCAAGAAGATTGGTGATACATATGATGGAATTGTCAGTTTAGTGTTCCACTATGATGCATTGGTTCACCTGTGATTTCCTGATGACACTGGCCATACCTTTGGTCATTTTCGTTGTAAATATTCCAGAGTTTGACTGAAACGATGCTTAAACAGTAAGATATTATCTTACTGATCTTGTACATATCTCCAAGTCTCTTGGGATCTTGTCCAATATTTTCTAAATGAGGCGATAGCTAAGGAAAACTAGAAACTGTATACCAAACACACAAATAGAAACCCAGCTCCGGGAACTAGAGTAGCATATTCAGTAAATCAACTTGTAGTGGGAAGTACAGCAAGTTAAATCAAGTAGTCAAAGACAATAGGATTAGTGTACTGAACCACGGAGCAGAGGTGGAGCGGAGACCGGAGTTGAGGTGGCCGGAATTGAGGAAGACAACAGCGATCCGAGGAAGAGGATGAGGTGGATCCGGTGCTGTGCGGCTCCTCGGCGATGGCGGAGCCGGTGCAGTCCCCCTCCTGGATCGGCTGTGACGCGAACAAGGACACTGTTACGGCTCTGCTCTGCTCTATGTAGCAAATCGACAGTAGCCAAGAACAGACCTTCCCAGCGGCGAGGTCCCGATGCGCAGCGCCGACGAGATGGCGGACCCGGCCTTGCTCCGCAGCCACGGCAGGAAAGCACCGTCCTCCTTCACCTACGGGGTGGCAAATTTGATTCCATCGACATTCAGCAAAGGGGCGGGGGGACGGGGGGATTTCTTCCTCTCTTTCTTTGCTAGCAGTGAACCCTAGCTACCCCAGATAGCTCACCTTGGGGATGGTTGTGAGGGGAGCCGGAGCGGGTGGGGAGCGGGCGTGGGGGTCGTCGGAGCGGGCGCGGGGGAGCCGGAGCGGGTGTGGAGCGGGCGCGGGGGTCGTTGGAGCGGGCCGGGGGTCGTCGGAGCGGGTGTGGCGGCGGGGGAGGGAAGGGGGATCTCGCGAGGGAGTGGGAAGGGGGGATCGGGCGAAGGGGTATCCAGCTAGACACTATAGCAATGGCGCACCACCCTCTGGTGCGCCATTAGTATTTTTTTCTGATAGCAATGGCGTACCCTCCTCTGGTGCGCCATTAGTAAAAAAAATTCTGACAGCAATGGCGCACCCTCCTCTGGTGCGCCATTAGTAACATTTTTTTTCATTATTTCTTGTTGCATCTAATAATTTGTTTTTTTATCAAATTTGTTATTTTCATGAGGACTAGAACAGAAGATATCATCAAATATCATCAATTTTTTTTGAAAATATCTTCAAAAAGTGGGGGAGGGTGCGGGTGTCGGCGGCGGCGGTGGAGCGGGTCGGGGGAAGGTGCGGGGTGTCGGCGGCGGCGCGGAGCGGGGGAGGGTGCGGTGGGTCGTCAGCGGCGGTGGAGTGGGGGAGGGTGCGGGGGGTCGTCGGCGGCGGTGCAGCGGGGGGGAAATATTGAATATGAAAAAATATCATCAGATTTGAAAAAATATTCATGAATTCAAAAAGTGCCCATGAAATATTCATGATATCAAAAAGTGCCCGAGAAATGAAGGCTACAATTTAAATACAATCGATCTTAGCTAGCTATCTGTGCACAATCTTCTTGCCCTTCTTTTTCGCAAATGGAGTTCTTCTGTGGAACGGACGTCCTTTAGGTAGGGTGGTCCTGCTTCTTCTTGTGGTGTATGCTGCTACTTCATCGTCGTCGTCATGTTCGATCTTCGGGTCGCCGTACTTGTCGAAGTCTTGCTCATTGGCTACTCCATCCATTCCGATGATCTTCCTTTTGCCTCTCCTCACGACAACACGACTGGGCTTTGACGGATTGGTAATGAAGAAGCATTGGTCCACTTGTGAAGCCAGTACCCATGGCTCATTTTTCGCGGTGACGTTTGCGCCCACGGTCTTGGATTTGGCTTCGGGTATAACCATGGTGGTGAAATACCGGTCTTCTTTTAGGACGCTCTTGGCCCATCTGAAACGGAACATCGCGACCTTCTCTCCAGCGTAGCTCAGCTCCCAGATCTCCTCGATCCTTCCGTAGTATCTGTCCTTGTCGTTACCGGTGTACGATTCCATCATTACCCCGGAGTTCTGATAACCATCGCTCTTCTTGTCCTTGTCCTCGGTGTAGAATGTGTAGCCATTGATATCATACGCCTCATAGGTCATCAGGTTGTGCTCGGCGCCCTGTGACAAGGCGAATATGAGTTGTTCTTCCGTGGAAGAATCCTCATGTAAAGGGTACGACAGAAGCTTCTGCTTGAACCAACGCGTGAAACATGAGTTGTGCTCTTTGAGTATATCTCTCTCCGTCCTCTGTTGGCCTCGGTCATTGTACGTCTTCTCAATAAAGGTTTTATGCTCTACCACCCAAGGATCGACCACGTCTTTGTGTTGTAGCGCGACTAGGTCTACTCTTTCAAAGTTGGCGAGTCGACCCTCGAAGTCGACATGCATTTCGCGGCGACCCTCATGGTGACCCCATCAAGTGAGCCTGCCGAGGTGCCTGTTGACGGGCAGACCAACGGGGTTCTCGATGCCTAGATAATTCGTGCAGTAGGAGATGCACTCTTCGGTCAGAAAGCCTATGGCTATACTTCCCTCTGGACGTGACATGTTGCGAACGTATCCTTTGATGACACCATTCATCCTTTCGAACAGCATCATGCTGTGCAGGAACGTCGGCCCGAGTTGGATGATATCCTCCACGATATGGACCAGCAGATGCACCATAACGTCGAAGAATGCGGGCGGGAAGTACATCTCAAGCTCGCATAGTATCACCACGATCTCTTCCTGTAGCCTTTTGACTTGCCTCACGCCAATCAACTTCCAAGAGATGACGTCGAAAAAGTTGCATAGGCCAAATAGCGTTTCACGAACGTGCGCGTCCATGATCCCACGGATTGCAACTGGAAGTATCTGCGTCATCAGCACGTGACAGTCATGAGACATCATCCCGCTGAACTTCTGCTTCGCTGGGTCTAGGTATCTGCTTATCTTCCCCGTGTAACCGTAAGGAAGTTTTACTCCTAGGAGGCAGGTGAAAAACTGCTCGATCTCCTCCTGACTTAGAGTGAAGCACGCGGGAGGGTAGTCATTTCCGGTCTTCTTGGCCTTTTTGCCTTTGCGATGACTTTCTGTGTCCTGCTTCGCCTCATCATCATCATCATCATCATCATCATCATTAGCGTGAAGCTCCTGCCTAATGACCATTGATTTCAAGTCTGCCCTTGCTTTCGGCCCATCTTTGGTCCTCTCTGGCATGTTGAGCAGGGTACCAAGCAGACTCTCGCACACGTTCTTCGTGATATGCATGACATCAAGGCTGTGAGGCACACGGTGGATCTTCTAGTACGGCAAGTCCCAGAAAACAGACCTCGTTTTCCATACCTTCAGCAGCGGCTCTGGCGCCTTGCGCTTCTTTCCCAGCTCTGGCGCCTTTTGCTTCTTTCCCGGCAGTGGGCAGTCTTTCCAATTTTTCAACAGCTCGTCTATTTCCTCGCCGCTTCTCGTACACGGGCGTTTTCGGGGTTCGGTTTCACCATCGAACAGATTCTTGCATTTCCTCCACGGGTCATCGTCGTGAAGCCACCTTCGATGTCCCATGAACACGGTTTTCGAAGAACCAGGATCTCTATCTAGCTGGCGATATGTTGTGTCATCCATTCACCTTACGCATCCAGAAAATCCGTGGACTACCTGCCCCGCGAGATATCCATAACCGAGATAGTCGTGCACCGTCGTGAGCAGTGCGGCTCTCATAGGGAAATATTCTTTCTCTGCGGCATCCCACGTATTGGCTGGCGTTTTCCACAGCGTGTCTAGCTCCTCCTTCAGCAGCCCCAGATAAAGATTGATGTCGTTCCCTGGTTGTTTCGGCCCTTCAATTAGCATACTCATGTGAATGTACTTCCTCTTCATGCACAACCAGGGGGGAAGGTTGTACATCCACACAAACACAGGCCAGGTGCTATGTGTGCTTCTCTGGCTGCCAAACGGATTGACTCCATCGGTGCTCGTGCCCAGCACGATGTTCCTTGGATCCTTCCCAAATTCTGGGTATTCGAAGTTCAACGCTTGCCACTGGCTCGCATCCTTAGGGTGACTCAGCATCTTTTCTTTTTTATTTATCTCTGGATCATTTCCGTCATCTTCCCGCTTCTTCTCCTCCCTATCCGCGTGCCAACGCAGGAGCTTTGCTACCTTAGGGTCCGCGAAATACCCCTGCAGACGAGGAGTGATCGGAAAGTACCACACCGATTTTCGAGGAGCTTTCTTCCTCTTCTTGTATCGAGTGACGCCGCACACCGGACATATGGTAGACTCCGCGTGCTCGTCCCGATAAATGATACAATTGTTCATGCACACATGGTATTTCACGTGCGGTAAATCCAGAGGACACACGATTTTCTTCGCCTCCTCGAAACTGGTCGGGCACTTGTTCCCCTTAGGAAGACGTTCGTGCCAGAATGACATGTTCTCGTCGAAGCATGCGTCGGTCATTTTGTGTTTTACCTTCATCTCCAGAGCCATGAGCGTTACTTTCAGGCGGGTATCCTCGGGCCTGCATCCTTCATACAATGGAGTAACCGCGTCTATCTCCAGTTGATCCATCTTGGCTTTCTCTCGGGCGGCAGCTCTTGCGTTATCCGTCTGCTTGAGAAGCAGCTCTTGAATATGAGGGTCCTGCACCCAGCCTCCATCGTCGTCTGCTCCGTCATCTTCATCTTCATGATCATGCCCTTCGTCTTGATCTTCCTCATCATCATGTACGACATCTTCTACATGATGACTGTGTACAGCATCACCGTCGTGATCATGTCCTGGAGATTCTTCGTCTTCTCGCCCGCCCTCGCCGTGGTGGTACTTGTCTTGATGCCCTTCCTCATTTCCTGCCCGGCCCCGGCCATGGATGACTTCATAGTCATCTTCATCACTTTGCCACCGATAGCCATCCATGAAACCACACAAGAGCAGGTGGTCCCGCACCTGCCCGGAATCCGGGTCCGCAATAAGGCTCTTCAGCTTGCATCTTCGACACGGACATCTTATCTCCGTCTCGTTCTTTTGAAGCATCTCGGCCTTCGCGGAGCTCAAAAACCTATTCAAGATGCCTTCAGTCATCGTGCGGACCATGGTCGCCTGCGGGGTAGAGCAAAAGGATATTTTAGAACCAAGAAAAATTTGGCATGACCTTCCCTAAAAATAGGACAAAAAAGAATGCATAGTGCCAAAATTCTCGCCGAAACGGAAATGAATCAAAACATTCCGGCAAAATATTGGCAACTATCGCATTTCAAATACCGGTACCTTCAAACACAAACATATATGCAACACCACAAACACATGCAACACCACAAACATACATAGATCTAGCTAGGCCACAAAAAGTGCATGTGCACATTTTTGGAGCGAGCTAGGGAGAAAAAAAGTAGATCTACATCATGAAGATAGCTTTCCCCTTACTTACCTATCAAAAAAAAGGTAATTTCACCACTTAATTTTGATGAATCTATGGTGGAAATGAGGTGAGGAGGAGGAGGCAGCCGAAAGCTTGGAGAAGGAGGTGGAGGGAATGAAGTGGGGATAGTGAGTGGGTAGGTGTGGGGCTGTCCAAAATGTCTTGTTGGGGTCCCAGGTTACTAATGGCGCACCACAAGGAAATGCGCCATTAGTAACCCTGGTTACTAATGGCGCACCTGCAGGTGGTGCGCCATTAGAAGTTTTGCAAAAAAGTAAAAAATATAAATATATATACTAATGGCGCACCGTGTAATAGTGCGCCATTACTAGTTTAAACTAGTAATGGCGCACTGTGAAACGGTGCGCCATTAGTAGTTTTGCAAAAAAAAATAAGAAAAAAATTACAGTAATGGCGCCCTCTCTGCCTGGTGCGCCAATACTAGTTAGAACTAGTAATGGCGCATTGTCGACCTGATGCGCCATTAGTATGTATGGAAAAATGGAAAAAAAATTAATACTAGTGGCACACCCTGTTTCTGGTGCGCCATTAGTTTCTTCCACACTAATGGCGCATCACCAACAGGTGCGCCATTAGTATATAGTAGTGGCGCACTACTTCCCTGGTGCGCCATTAGTATCAATCCTATCTATAGCCCTTTTCCTAGTAGTGTTGAGTGGGAGGTATTTGATGGCGTCGAAATCATCGCCGCGGGCCATGTGGATATGAAGGAGATAATCCTCGATCCATACCGCATGATCCATTGTGCCATCATATGATTCGATGTTTACGGGTTTGAAACCCTCGGGGATTTGATGATCCATTATTTCGTCTGTGAAGCATAGTGGGTGTGCGGCGCCTCTGTACTGGGCTATATCACGACGTAGCTCCAATGAGCTTTCTCTATTGTGTTCGGCCCTGCCGAATTTGTGGCCGGCGTGACGGTTACCGTCTCGAGCCGTGGGGTGCCCACGCGATCTGTAGATCGATCTTGTTTGCCTTGCCTTGTCCTCCAACATATCTCGTAAGTCCGGCGTATATTCCCGTGCCTTGGTACGGGGTGCGGCTTGAGTGGAGGGCCGAGAGGCCTCTCTGTCGCGGCCACGAGGTGGCCGGTCGGCGCATCAAGTGCTTCCTCCTCTAATCGGGGTAGCAACCTGCACTTTGGGTAGCTCTTGGAGGGGCGTTCGAGTTTATGCTCTTCGGCCGCAAGGACTTCAGTCCATCTGTCGACTAGCAAATCTTGATCAGCTCTAAGCTGTTGCTCTTTTTTCTTGAGGCTTCTTGCCGTGGCCATAAGCCTGCATTGAAAACGCTCTTGCTCGACGGCATCCTCTGGCACGACAAATTCGTCGTCGTCGAGGCTTGCCTCGTCTTTGGAGGGAGGCATATAATTATCGTCCTCGACCTCTCTGTCTGCCGCTTTCTCATGAGCGATGGTTTCTCCATCCTCCTGTGCTAAATCTTGCTGGAGGGGGTTTTCTTCGGCACTCTCTGGAGTATTATTATCTCCCGTGCTGGAATTGCCGTATTTGTTTTGGCGGGATTTCGATCGGCGTCGCTGACGCTGGCGCTTAGGCTGTTTCTTGGAGGGGTCATCCTCCGCTGTTCCATCGCCATCTCCATCTTTTGGGGTGTCCACCATGTATATGTCATATGACGAGTTTGCTTCCCAGGGCCTAATAGGCGCTGGTTCTTCATCGTCTCCTTCATCGGCGTCCATACCGTTGATGTCTTCGGAGTCGAAGTCGAGCATGTCGGTTAAATCGTCGACAGTGGCTACAAAGTGGGTGGTGGGTGGGCTTTGAATTTCTTCATCGTCCGTACCCCAACCTTGCTGACCGTAGTCCAGCCAGGGCTCTCCTGATAAAGAGAGAGACTTCAGTGTCTTCAGAATATCGCCGAAAGGCGAGTGCTAAAAGATGTTCGCGGCAGTAAACTCCATGATCGGCGCCCAATCGGATTCGATCGGCAGGGGCGCGGAGGGTTCGGAGTCCAGAGAGGAGTACGGCTTCTTGGAGTCACGAGTCTTGCGAAGTGCGGGGCTGGTGTTCGGGTCGATCGCCGTTGGGATCGCAGCCCCCGAGGCGGCATCCAACCGCTCATCCTCGATCTGCGCAGTAGGCTCTGAATTAAGGGTCGAAGCCGATGCGGGTGCGGCCTCCAGGGCAGTGTTCGGTGACAGAGCTAGATCATGCTCGTCATGACAGTGCGGCGCGCTCGGCAGTGGCTCGAATCCGTCGAAGATCAAGTCCCCGTTGATATCAGCCGTGTAGTTTAAACTTCCAAATCTGACCTGGCGGCCAAGGGCGTAGCTTTCGATCTGCTCCAGATGGCCAAGTGAATTGGCCCGCAGTGCGAAGCCGCCGAAGACGAAGATCTGTCCGGGGAGGAAGGTCTCACCCTGGACTGCATCGCTATTGATGATCGTAGGAGCCATCGAGCCTGACGGCGACGACACAGAGGAACTCTCAATGAAAGCACCATTGTCGGTGTCAAAACCGGCGGATCTCAGGTAGGGGGTCCCGAACTGTGCGTCTAGGACGGATGGTAACAGGAGGCAAGGGACACAAAGTTTTACCCAGGTTCGGGCCCTCTCGATGGAGGTAAAACCCTACGTCCTGCTTGATTAATATTGATGATATGGGTAGTACAAGAGTAGATCTACCACGAGATCAGAGAGGCTAAACCTTAGAAGCTAGCCTATGGTATCATTGTGTTTGAATATGATGTCCTACGGACTAAAACCCTCCAGTTTATATAGACACCAGATAGGGTTAGGGTTATATAGAGTCGGTTACAATGGTAGGAGATCTACATATCCGTATCACCAAGCTTACCTTCCACGCCAAGGAAAGTCCCTTCCGGACACGGGACGAAGTCTTCAATCTTGTATCTTCATAGTCCAGGAGTCCGGCTGAAGGTATAGTCCGGCCATCCGGACACCCCCTAATCCAGGACTCCCTCACTCCTCATCGCCTCAATCTCCTGGAGGGCCTTTTGGGCTTCGGCCTTGGCATGCTTTATGCTCTTGAGGGCCGCGGCAAGCTCGGACTCTCGCGTCTTTGAGTCAAGCTCCAAAGACCCGTGCTTCTTCACGAGAGCCTGGAGCTCTTGCTGCACCTCGCCCACCCGTGCCTCTTGTTTCTCCCGCTCGGTGCGCTCCTTGGCCGCTTTGTCTTCGGCCTCGGACAGCGCTTGCTTCAGGGTCGCCACTTCGGTCGTGGCCCCTGGCACATTCATGATGATCCTGTCATTTCGCAACCACATTTTATTTTATATATATAGACAAGGTATTACTTACCTTTGTTCTCCTCAAGCTGCCTCTTGGCAAGACCGAGCTCTTTCTCGGACCCCTCGAGGTCCTGCTTCAGTGCGGCGACCTCCGTAGTCAGTGCGGCAGAGGTCAGCAGCGAAGCCTGCATACGCATACAGACATACTTATATTAGACTCCTGCATATACTATTTGATCCTCTATTCGGCTTTTCTTTGTGAACACCAAACAGAGCATCAGGGGCTACTGTCTATGCGGTAATATTTTCCTATATTGTAAATACTTACCTCAAAGCCTGTTAGAAGGCTGGCACAAGCTTCAGTCAGTCCGCCCTTGGCAGACTGAACCTTCTTGATCACCGCACTCATAATAGTGCGGTGCTCTTCGTCAATGGAAGTGCCGCGAAGCGCTCCCAGCAGGTTGTCCGGTGCCTCTGGATGGACAGAGGTCACCGGCACGGGCATCTTGCCCCTTTTGGAAGGGGGCCGCCTGCCCGAGTCCGGAACCACTGTAGGATCCGGCGCGGTGTTCGGCTGAGAGCCGAACTTGGAGCCCCCGGGAGCCTTGCTCCCTTTGCTCCTGGAGTCCGGAAGGTCGCCTAGAGGCACCTCCGGGACTGTCTCCCCCGGCTCGGTGCCCCCTGAGACAGTACCTCGGCATTGTCTGTAGGGCAAGGAGAGGTGGCGGTTGGAAGTGTATCACTATTCATGTCCGACGAGTCCAAGGAACCGTCCGACGATGATACATCGATACGGGCTTGGGGCGGACTGCATAATCATATTCGATGTTAGGAGAAGCAGTGCGACAAAGGTATGCTATGAGTTACTCTGGTATCCGAATACTTACGACTTCGCCAGGGGCTTGACCCTGAGCAGCCACTCGTCTTTGCCGTCGGCGGCGGTGGTGGAACAGTCCGGAAGGAGAGTCCTTCCCTTCTTGGACCCTTCGGCCTCCCCGGTTGGGGCGGCCTTCCTTTTCTTGTCTCTCCCGGCTGGAGGGGGAGAGCCTTCGTCTTCCTTCTCCTCGTTTTGTGGGATGAGTGTGTCTCGGAGTTATCGGACGATGAGTCCGATACCACCTGGCGCCGGGAACTCTTTCGGGTTCCCTTGGCCTTCTTCTTGGTCTTATCTGGCACCTCATAAGGAGCCGGAGTCCACATCTCCGTCAGGAGAGCGTCCGCAGGGTCTTCGGGCAAAGGGGACGGACAGTTGATATGCTTCGATGTCTGCACCCAGTCCTGTCAAAGGCATGGGAGCTCAGACCCTGCACATGGTTAAGCTATGGGAAATAAACACCCTATCAGATGTACAGAACTTACCGGATTCACAGAACGCTTTGCGCTTAGCCCGCGGTCCTCGGTAAGAGAAGGAGGGACCTCGGCGCCCTTGAACAGCACCCTTCAGACGTCTTTATGCGTCGTGTCAAAGAGCTCGCTTAGAGTCTGGTGCCGGGCTGGGTCGAACTCCCATAAGTTGAAATCCCGTTGTTGACACGGGAGGATCCGGTGGAAGAGCATGACCTGGACTATGTAGACAAGCTTAAGTTTCTTGCTTGTCATGTTCCAGATACACTTGTGGAGTCCGTCCAGCTCCACCGATGAACCCCAGGACAGGCCCTTCTCCTTCCAGGAAGTGAGCAGCGTGGGGATTCCGGATCGAAACTCGGGGGCCGCCACCCAGTTGGTGTCGCGCGGCTCGATGATGTAGAACCACCCCGATTGCCACCCCTTTATGGTGTCCACGAAGGAGCCCTCGAGCCATATAATGTTGGGCATTTTTTCCACCATGGCTCCACCGCATTCCTCTTGTTGGCCGCCCACCACCTTCTGCTTGATATTGAAGGTCTTCAGCCACATGCCGAAGTGGGGCTGGATGCGGAGGAAAGCCTTGCACACGGCGATGAACGCCGAGATGTTGAGGATGAAATTCGGGGGCAGATCATGAAAGTCCTGCCCATAATAGAACATGAGGCCGCGGACGAATGGATGGAGGGGAAACCCCAGTCCACGGACGAAGCGGGGGAGAAAAACCACCCTTTCGTGAGGTTCCGGGGTAGGGACGACCTGCCCCGCGGCTGGCAGCCAATGCGCGATATTCGCGGCTAAGTATCCGGCTCCTCGTAACTTTTTGATGTGCCCCTCTGTGATGGAGGAGGCCATCCACTTGCCTCCCGCTCCGGACATGTTTGGAGAGAGTTGAGGAGGAGGATGCAGACTTGGGCGCTGGAGCTCGAGTGCGCGAGAATGTATGAGCAAGGAGGAAGAAGGCGTGGGTAGAAAAAGGTGAGATATTATCCCTTTATAAGGGCGGACTAAACTATGCGCCTCCACTAGCCTGGTAAAACTCGCTTATCCCCCAAGCACCATAATTGATGGCGCGGTTGGGTTACCCACGTCCGTAGTGATGAGAATCCCGTAATAAGGGGAGCACGATCTCTGCTTTGACAAGACGTGTCAAGAAACCTCCACGAGTTATGTGCGGGGCTGGTTAAAGAAAAACGGTTCAAATAATTACCGGGCCGTGGCGTGATGTCATGCTACCAAAACGTGTTAGCAGATTAGATTTGCGGTAATATTATTCTCTCTACGGTGGTATGTGGAACTTATTTTGTAGGGTCGGACACTATCCTTGTATTCAAATTCTTCCGTGGTGTATTCAGAGGAGGAACCCGCCTTGCAATGCCGAAGACAACACTGCGCGCCGGACTCATCGTCATTGAAGCCTGGTTCAGGGGCTACTGAGGGAGTCCTGGATTAGGGGGTCTCCGGACAGTCGGACAATATCCTTTGGCCAGACTGTTGGACTATGAAGATACGAGATTGAAGACTTCGTCCCGTGTCCGGGGTGGGACTCTACTTGGCGTGGAAGGCAAGCTAGGCAGTACGGATATGTATATCTCCTCCTTTGTAACCGACCTTGTGTAACCCTAGCCCCTTTCGGTGTCTATATAAATCGGAGGGGTTTAGTCCATAGGACAACATACAATCATACCATAGGCTAGCTTCTAGGGTTTAGCCTCTCCGATCTCGTGGTAGATCAACTCTTGTACTACTCATATTATCAACAATAATCAAGCAGGATGTAGGGTTTTACCTCCATCAAGAGGGCCCGAACCTGCGTAAAACATCATGTCCCCTGCCTCCTGTTACCATCCGCCTTAGACGCACAGTTCGGGACCCCCTACCCGACAACCACCGTGCTCTAAAAGATATAAGTGAAGTACTAGAGCAAAATTATATAACTCAAAAGATATAAGCGAAGCACATAGAGTATTCTAACAAATTCTAAATCATGTATGGCTCTCTCAAAAGGTGTGTACAGCGAGGATGATTGTGGTAAACTAACAAGCAAAGACTCAAATAATACAAGACGCTCCAAGCAAAACACATATCATGTGGCGAATAAAAATATAGCTCCAAGTAAAGTTACCGATAGAAGTAGACGAAAGAGGGGATGCCTTCCGGGGCATCCCCAAGCTTTGGCTTTTAGGTGTCCTTAGATTATCTTGGGGGTGCCATGGGCATCCCCAAGCTTAGGCTCTTGCCACTCCTTGTTCCATAATCCATCAAATCTTTACCCAAAACTTGAAAAGTTCACAACACAAAACTTAAAGTAGAAAATCTCGTGAGCTCCGTTAGCAAAAGAAAATAAAAGACCACTTCAAGGTACTGTAATGAACTCATTCTTTATTTATATTGGTGTCATACCTACTTTATTCCAACTTCTCTATGGTTTATAAACTATTTTACTAGCCATAGATTCATCAAAATAAGCAACCAACACACGAAAAACAGAATCTGTCAAAAACAGAACAGTCTGTAGTAATCTGTAGCTAGCGCAAGATCTGGAACCCCAAAAATTCTAAAATAAATTTCTAGACGTGAGGAATTTATCTATTAATCATCTGAAAAAAGAATTAACTAAATAGCACTTTCCAAAATAAAATTGGGTTGCCTCCCAACAAGCACTATCGTTTAACGCCCCTAGCTAGGCATAACAAGCAAGAATAGATCTAGGTATTGCCATCTTTGGTAGGCAATCCATAAGTGTCTCTCATAATAGATTCATAAGGTAATTTAATTTTCTTTCTAGGAAAGTGTTCCATGCCTTTCCTTAATGGAAATTGGATTCTAATATTTCCTTCCTCCATATCAATAATTGCACCAATCGTTCTAAGGAAAGGTCTACCAAGAATAATAGGACATGAAGGATTGCAATCTATGTCAACAACAATAAAATCTATAGGCATATAATTCCTATTTGCAACAATAAGAACATCATTAATTCTTCCCATAGGTTTCTTAATAGTGGAATCCGCAAGGTGCAAGTTTAGAGAGCAATCATAAAAATCACGGAAACCTAACAAATCACACAAAGTCTTTGGAGTCGTGGAAACATTAGCACCCAAATCACATAAAGCAAAGTATTCATGATCTTTAATTTCAATTTTAATAGTTGGTTCCCACTCATAATAAAGTTTTCTAGGGATAGAAACTTCCAATTCAAGTTTTTCTTCATAAGATTGCATCAAGGCATCAACGATATGTTTAGTAAACACTTTATTTTGACTATAAGCATGAGGAGAATTTAGCACGGATTGCAACAAGGAAATACAATCAATCAAAGAGAAATTTTCATAGTTAAATTCCTTGAAATCCATAATAGTGGGTTTAGCAACATCTAGGGTTTTAATTTTTTCAATCCCACTTTTATCAAATTTAGCGATAAGATCAACAAATTCCGAATTCTTGGAACGCCTTCTATGTAAAGGTGGATCATATTCAGTCCCATCATTATCAAGATTCATATTGCAAAACAAAGATTTAATAGGGGACACATCAATAACTTTTAGATCTTCATCTTTATTTTCATAGGAACTAGAAGAACATGCTCTTATAAAGGCATCTTTCTTAGCACGCATCCTAGCGGTTCTTTCTTTGCACTCATCAATGGAAATTATCATGGATTTGAGAGACTCATTGATACCATGCTTAGGTGGAATAGATCCAAGTTTCAAAGAAACAACATCAAGAGAAATTCCATCGACGTTCGTAGCCAAATCATCAATCTTAATCAATTTTTCTTCAATCATAGCATTAAAATTCTTTTGCGAAGTAATAAATTCTTTAATATTAGATTGAAAATCAGAGGGCATCTTATTATAATTTCCATAATAATTGTTGTAGGAATTACCATAATTATTAGAGGAATTACTAGGATGAGGCCTATGGTTGAAATTTCCTCTATACGCGCTGTTACCAAAATTATTCCTACCAACAAAATTCACATCCATAGATTCATTATTATTCTCAATCAAAGTAGACAAGGGCATATCATTAGGATCAGAAGAAACACTCTTATTAGCAAATAATTTCATAAGTTCATCCATCTTTCCACTCAAAACATTAATTTCTTCTATCGCATGCACCTTTTTATTAGTAGATCTTTCAGTATGCCATTGAGAATAATTAACCATAATATTATCTAGGAGTTTAGTAGCTTCTCCTAAAGTGATTTCCATAAAAGTGCCTCCCGCGGCCGAATCTAAAAGATTTCTAGAAGCAATATTCAATCCGGCATAAAAAATTTGTATAATCATCCACAAATTTAAACCATGAGTAGGGCAATTACATATCATTAGTTTCATTCTCTCCCAAGCTTGTGCAACATGTTCATGATCAAGTTTCTTAAAATTCATAATATCGTTTCTAAGAGAGATGATCTTAGCGGGAGGAAAATACTTAGAGATAAAAGCATCTTTGCACTTGTTCCATGAATCAATACTATTTTTAGGCAAAGACGAAAACCAAGCTTTAGCACGATCTCTAAGAGAAAAAGGAAATAGCTTCAATTTAACAATATCATTATCCACATATTTCTTCTTTTGCATGTCACAAAAATTAACGAAGCTATTTATATGGGTCGCGGCATCTTCACTGGGAAGGCCGGAGAACGGATCTTTCATAACAAGATTCAGCAAAGCAGTATTAATTTCACAAGATTCAGCATTGGTAAGAGGAGCGATCGGAGTGCTAATAAAATCATTGTTGTTGGTATTGGTAAAGTCACACAATTTAGTATTATCTTGAGCCATCATGACAAGCAAGCAAACTAACACACAAGCAAACAAAAAGCAAGCGGGCAAAAAGAGGCAAATAGAGAAAGAGAGGGAGGATAGAGAGAGAGAGAGCGCGAATAAAATGGCAAGGGTGAAGTGGGGGGAGAGGAAAACGAGAGGCAAATGGCAAATAATGTAATGCGAGAGATAAGGTTATGTGATGGGTACTTGGTATGTTGAATTTTGCGTAGACCTCCTCGGCAACGGTGCCAGAAATCCTTCTTGCTACCTCTTGAGCACTGCGTTGGTTTTCCCCGAAGAGGAAGGGATAATGCAACAAAGTAGCGTAAGTATTTCCCTCAGTTTTTGAGAACCAAGGTATAAATCCGGTAGGAGGCTACGCGCGAGTCCCTCGTACCTACACAAAACAAATAAATCCTCGCAACCAACGCAAATAGGGGTTGTCAATCCCTATAAGGCCACTTACGAGAGTGAGATCTAATAGATATGATAAGATAATATTTTTGGTCTTTTTATGATAAAGATGCAAAGTAAAATAAAGGAGAGTAAATAGCAAAGGAAATAACTAAGTAGTAGGAGATCAATATGATAAAGATAGACCCGGGGGCCATAGGTTTCACTAGTGGATTCTCTTGAGAGCATAAGTATTCTACGATGGGTGAACAGATTACTGTTGAGCAATTGACAGAATTGAGCATAGTTATGAGAATATCTAGGTATGATCATGTATATAGGCATCACGTCCGAGACAAGTAGACCGACTCCTGCCTACATCTACTACTATTACTCCACTCATCGACCGCTATCCAGCATGCATCTAGAGTATTAAGTTAAAAATAGAGTAACGCCTTAAGCAAGATGACATGATGTAGAGGGATAAACTCATGCAATATGATGAAAACCCCATATTGTTATCCTCGATGGCAACAATACAATACGTGCCTTGCTGCCCCTACTGTCACTGGGAAAGGACACCGCGAGATTCAACCCAAAGCTAAGCACTTCTCCCATTGCAAGAAAGATCAATCTAGTAGGCTAAACCAAACTGATAATTCGAAGAGACTTGCAAAGATAACCAATCATACATCTAAGAATTCAGAGAAGATTCAAATATTATACATAGATAGACTTGATCATAAACCCGCAATTCATCGATCTCAACAAACACACCGCAAAAAGAAGATTACATCAAATAGTTCTCCACAAGAGAGGGGGAGAACATTGTATTGAGATCCAAAAAGAGAGAAGAAGCCATCTAGCTACTAACTATGGACCCGTAGGTCTGAGGTAAACTACTCACACTTCATCGGAGAGGCTATGGTGTTGATGTAGAAGCCCTCCGTGATCGATGACCCCTCCGGCGGAGCTCCGAAACAGGCCACAAGATGGGATCTCGTGGATACAGAAAGTTACGGCGGTGGAATTAGGGTTTTGGCTCCGTATCTGATTGTTTGGGGGTACGTAGGTATATATAGGAGGAAGGAGTACTTCGGTGGAGCAAAAGGGGGCCCACGAGGGTGGAGGGTGCGCCTGGGGTAGGCAGGCGCGCCCCCCTACCTCGTGGCCTCCTGTTTCCTTTCTTGAGGTAGGGTCCAAGTCTCCCGGGTCTTGTTCGTTGAGAAAATCACGTTCCCGAAGGTTTCATTCCGTTTGGACTCCGTTTGATATTCCTTTTCTTCAAAACCCTAAAACAGGCAAAAAACAACAATTCTGGGCTGGGCCTCTGGTTAATAGGTTAGTCCCAAAAAAATATAAAAGTGGATAATAAAGCCCAATAATGTCCAAAACAGTAGATAATATAGCATGGAGCAATCAAAAATTATAGATACGTTGGAGACGTATCATAGTCTAGCATGGCCTATAGTCAGCGCGGCTCTGATACGAAGCATTGTGGCACCCCGGCTCAGAGCAACCGGATCACCATGCATTGCTAGCCCAGAGACCATGTCTTCTGGCAACACACAACATCTTGGTACAGAAAAAAAACCACTTTATTGATGCTAGCGGACCAGATTTTGTATTACAACGGAGTCGAGGCCAAGCGGCACACACGGTGCGGCTGAACAATATGTACATTATTTAGTGAACATAAAGGGGCCCCGATCATAACAACTACGCAGCAGCGGAACAACATCGTAGCGGAAACTCCATAGCACAGGGACACCGATGTGGACACGATCTAGACTCGAGCAGCGCTCCTTTCCAACGAGACTTTCCTGAAATCTGGCATGACACGCCAGGTCAGTACATTGAATGTACTTGCAAGCTCACAGCAGGCATAATCATAATGACAAAAAATATCAAGATAATTAACCAATTAATAATGCAATAATGTTTCAACATGTTGCGATCATGCTCTTGTGATAAACGTCCCTCGGGACTGACTTACCAACCGTGATCGTTCTCGGATCACACACAAACCACCATCGTGGTCTTGACATGGGTGGCTCATGATCCTTACGGAGCTCACAACCACGACCAATGCTTGGTCTTGAACATCTCGATGGCCTTTCCGCCATCATCAATAGTGCAAAGTTCATAACGTAGTGTGCAAAATTTATTAAATGTTGACCCATGGTAGGACCTACTACGAGCGTGTCTGTGATCGTGGACTCGGCTATCGATAGATTATACACTCTGCAGAGGTAGCACACTGTACCCACACCACGGAACCCATGGCCTCGCACTCCCATTCGGGTGGACCAATGGCATTCCGACGAAACCCCTCCATTGCCATGACACTCTCCCGGCCACTCCGACACAATCCCCACTGGGCTATTCCTGGGTGGCCCCGTGTCTACCAAAGACACGACGACCACCGTCGTAGCCAAAACGATCCACAGGGAGACCCAGTACCATAATCTCAACAACGGGCACACAGGGTTATGTCTGCTTACCGGGCCAGGGTAAGCAAGCCCATGACCTTCCCTAGTTGTAGGCACCGACCAGAGGCATGACAACGGACCGAATCAAGGCCTCCCATAAGGCAAATGTGGTTGCACTGCGAAAAACTCGATTCAGTGGCACCATGACCCGGCCAACGATATGTTCAAGTTGAGTTATATTCAGGTTCAACTTAAAGTTAAAATAACCGGTGTCATAGTATGCCATGAAATGCAACTTAACCTATGCATCACATATTAATGGAAATGACTGAGTCAAGCATATTCACACTAAGCATAATCATCAACAACTTATGCCACTTTTCTAGTTAGGAAAAACCCTACTTTAACCAGAATATTTTCTTACAAATTTTTATTACTTTACTCATGCAAGAAAATAACTTTAAGTAATTACTCATTTGTATCACAATATTATTCTTTCATCATCACAAATGAATCCTAGATTCTTTACTAGCTAAGTTAGTTTCGAACATTCTGTAAATCAAGCATATTAACTGAAACAAGCACTTAACAGAATAAAAATAACATAATAGTTATTTAAATGCATGGATTAAACTTTTCATTCAAGTAAGAAAATCATAAATATTGAAATGGCACCATGAAAATGTTGTTGTGGCTTGCCTTAGTGCAGATGAGGTTCACAAGCCTTCTGGTGATCCTTAAGTCAATGCAAAACTCAATGCAAAAATAATATTAAGTAATTACTCATGCAAGAAAATAACTTTAAGTAATTACTCATTTGTATCACAATATTATTCTTTCATCATCACAAATGAATCCTAGATTCTTTACCAGCTAAGCTAGTTTCAAACATTCTGTAAATCAAGCGTATTAACTGAAAGCACTTAACAGAATAAAAATAACATAATAGTTATTTAAATGCATGGATTAAACTTTTCACTCAAGTAAGAAAATCATAAATATTGAAATGGCACCATGAAAATGTTGTTGTGGCTTGCCTTAGTGCAGATGAGGTTCACAAGCCTTCTGGTGATCCTCAAGACAATGCTAACACCAAATCTCATCTTTGGTGAGCTGCTAGATTTCTTTAAAAAAGAACACAATGCAAAAATAATCAGTTCATTTGGACTTATGGTTGAAGAGTTATAGCTGTTTGAAGCTCTCTGTAAATTAAATGAATTTGAATTTACATAAAACAGACTAGGGGTGACGTTGAAGGCATAAAGCCTCAGGGCGCCCACTCGTACCGCTTCGCGCGCGTACGAAGTGGCTGACTAGAGGGCCCCGCTAGTCCGGCGAGGGGGGAGAGGAGGAAACAGAGGGGGTCGGGGCTTTGACGGAGCTCTCGCTGGCGACGAGGGCTCCTTAGCCCAAACGAGTGGGAGGGATCGAGAGAGGGGATGCAGGCGCACCTGCCGTACCCGTAGCGTAGCTAGGGGTGGTCGGACGGCATCGGAATCGACCTCGCAATTGGAGGCAAAGAGCGGAGATGAGGAAGACGGCGAGCAGAGGCAACTCCAGGGGCTCCAAGTGGACGGGACGGCTTTACCGGAGAGAGGCGGAGGCTCTGGAAGGGTCGCCCTGGCCTGGGAGGGGCTAGAGCTACCGTGACGACCCGAGGGGATTGCCGGGGAGCTCGAGCGCGGGGACAGCGGCCCACGGCCTGCCCGGCCGGGCTACGGCTATTTACATGTTTGTGGAGTGTGTGGGAGTGGAGGATGGTGCTCGAGGAGCTGGGGTGGCTCCTTTTATAGGCGAGCGACGGGGTTGGATCGAGGTCCGCCGGCAACACCTGGACAGTGCGCTCGGCGACGAGCGGCATCAGTGAGAGGAGGAGAAGGCGACGCTACTCAAGCGGGGACAATGGGCGAATGGGGACGAGCACAGGATCAAGAGCAAGGCGACGAGCACAGTGCAGAGTGCACTGTGGCGTTGGCCGGACCGCGCCCGTGCTCGCTGCGGCGAGCTCCAGCATCGGCGAGTGCCAGGGGGAGTTAAGGGAGTTGAGACGAAGATGGTGGCGACGTTTGGCATGCTCGGGCAATCAGGGAAGCGAGCACGCGCGAAACAGAGAGCTCGGCGGCACTCGGAGCACGTCGACACGCATGCTGGCAGCATGGACACGCGTGGTCACCGCGTGAACTCTTCCCTCAGGCCGACCAACGTCCAAAGATCATGTCTGGCTTGTTGTTCGTGGTAGTTTTGAAGATTACCACGCTTAGGTTTGGCTCCAGACGCAGTAGAGAAGATTTTACAAGAGAGGTAAGTTTCTGATCTGTAACTTTGAGAGGTTACTGAGGTCAAATGGCTGGGAGTTGGGGGTTGTGCTTTGGAGGCTAGCCATCATCTACTAAGGTGATGATGCACAAGAAAGTTCAGGCACAATGGAGCAAGTAAAATGGTAGTTGCTGTAGAAATCACCATTTTTTCCCAGAACAGAAAATATTTTCTGTAGTAGAAATATTCCAAAAAGTGATGAAATATTTTTGTTGAGGAAGGTGCCCTAGGGTTCAAAGAATATTTGTGAATTTTCTCAGATTTTTGTCAGCCAGAAAAATTGGGGTTTCTTTGGAGCTCATTGAACTAGCAGTTAGGGTTTCAGAGAGGAAAAATGAATATTTTTCATCTAAGAAAAGTATTCCAAATATTATTTTGGGTAGGATCAAAGAGGGAATGATGTTTAGGGAGAGAAATGATGCACTTGGGTGAAAGACAAGGGTACCCAAGTGTTTAAGTCCATATGAAAAGATTCAAAAACTTCAAATTTCAAAATCAATTCAAATGAAAAACCAGGCAAATAAAAGAGGGTGAAAATGAGGCTATCACAAACCTCCCCCACTTAGAATGAATCTCGTCCTTGAGATTCGGTTGCTTGGGAAAACCACTCTGGATAATGTGACTATAGAAATTCTTCCCACTCCCAAGTTGATTCTGACTCTGTGTGATGCTCCCACTGAACTTTGTAGAATTTTCTTACTTTACTGCGAGTGACCCTTTCCATCTGATCCAAAATTCTAAACGGTCTCTCTTCATAGGTTAAATCATTTGCCAATTCTATCTCAGCCATAGCAGTCCTTTTCTCAGGCGGGGATATACATCGCCTTAACTGGGAAACATGAAACACGTTGTGCACGTCCGACAATTCAGGGGGTAGTTCCAACTGATATGCAATAGAGCCCACTCGAGACATGACTGGAAATGGACCAATAAATCAAGGTGCCAACTTTCCACGAGTCTGAAATCTCTTGACTCCTTTCATAGTAGTGACTCAGAGGTATACGTGTTCTCCGGGTTCAAAACTGATCTGTCGGTGCTTTGCATCATAATAAGTCTTTTGTCGAGATTTGGCCAATTGCAATCTGTCCCTGATTTCCTTAACTTGTTGCTCAGCTTCCATCATGAGATCCGTTCCAAAGATACAGCTATCTCCAGTTTGAGACCAATTTAAAGGAGTGCGGCACTTACGGCCATACAAAGCTTCATACGCTTACATTTTTAGACTGGTCTGGAAGCTATTGTTATACGAAAACTCGGCATATGGCAAGCAGTCTTCCCATTTAGGTCCTTGGGCTAAAGCACAGGCTTGCAACATATCCTCGAGTATATGGTTTACCCGCTCTGTCTGTCCATCTATCTAAGGATGTAAGCAGTACTATATTTCAGTGCTGTCCCCAAGGCTTGATGGAGACATGACCAAAAAGCGGAGGTAAACAGGGAACCTCGGTCGGAAGTGACGGTTCGGGGGACTACATGCAGACTGACTATTCTGGATACATACAGCTGTGCAAGTTGATCCGCTCGATATCTGGTGATGATCGCAATGAAGTGAGCAACCTTAGTTAAGGTGTCCACTATGACCCAGAATGCATCATTGCCTCGCTGAGTCTTAGGCAGTCCTGTAATGAAATCCATACAAACATCATCCCATTTCCATCGCGAGACCGGCAGCGGTTGGAGGAGTCCGGCTGCTTCTGATGCTCTGCCTTCACCTTTTTGCATATGTCGCAACAGGCCACAAAATAGGCAATATCTCTCTTCATTCCATCCCACCAGAATATTTGTATAAGGTCCTCATATATTTTTGTACCTCCCAGGTGAATGGAATATGAGGAGTCGTGTGCTTCCGATAGGATTTTCTTCCTTAAGTCTGGCTGATTGGGTACACAAATCCTTCCTCGGAATCGGAGGGTACCGAGTTTGTCCTTTGAGAAATCTGGGGTCTGCCCTACCACCAGGCTCTTGACACGTTTTTGTAGCTCGATGTCAGCTAGCTGGGCCTTGCGGATCTCTTCCTCAAGTGTGGGGTGACTTCCAAAACATTAGCGAGGCCAGCATTAACTATGACTAGGTCGAGCTGTGCGATCTCCTCTTGAAGTTCAGGAGGCAAGGATTTCAATATGACATTTAGGCTGATAGGCTTTCGACTGAGTGTATCGGCAACCATGTTAGCCTTACCCGGGTGGTAATTTATTCCATGATCATAATCCTTGACCAACTCACGCCATCTTCGTTGACGGAGATTTAAATTTGGCTCAGTAAATATATACTTGAGACTTTTGGGATCAGTAAAAATTTGGCACCTTTTTCCAACGAGGTAGTGTCTCCAAATGTTTAGCACGTGAACCACCACGGCCAATTCCAAATCATGAGAAGGATAATTTCCTTCGTGGGGTCATAGCTGTCATGATGCATATGCTACTACCTTGCCGTCTTGCATAAGTAAGCATCCAAGTCCTTGTCTAGAGGCGTCACAATACACATCAAAACTGTGGTAGATATCCGGAAGAGTTAATACAGGTGCAGTTGTCAGCCATATCTTTAGCTCATTGAAACTTTTCTCACAGCCCTCAGTCCATTCAAACTTCTTATCCTTTTTAAGCAGCTTTGTCATGGGTTTAGAAGTCTTGGAAAATCCTTCAATGAAATGACGATAATATCCGACTAATCCAAGGAAACTTCAGATATGTGTTATGCTTGTGGGTGGCAACCAATCGAGCACATCCTTTACTTTGCTCGGGTCCACGACTATACCTTCGACGGATAGTATATGTCCGCGAAACCCAACTTGCTTGAGCCAAAACTCGCATTTACTGAATTTGGCATAAAGTTGATGGTCGCAGAGTCGCTGTAGCACTGCTCGGAGGTGATTCTTGTGATCTTCTTCATCCTTGGAGTAAATGAGTATGTCATCGATGAATACTACCACGAACTTGTCGAGGAAGTCCATGAATAATTTGTTCATCATATGCATGAAGAAAGCAGGGGCATTGGTGAGACCAAAGGACATAACTGTATATTTATAAAGACCGTATCGAGTAGTGAATGCGGTCTTAGGAATATCTTCATTTTTAATCTTGAGCTGATGATATCCGGTCCGTAAATCTATTTTAGAAAATACCTTGGCCACGAAAATAGCAGGTGATCCCCATGGTGAAGAGCTGGGACGGATATATCCTTTTTGGAGCAATTCATCAAGCTGCTTCTTTAGCTCTACTAATTATGATGAGGGCATCCGGTAATACTTCTTGTATAACAGTGCGGTTCCGGGCACAAGATCTATTGCAAAACTCAAGCTCTTGATCTGGCGGCATGCCCGGCAGCTCTTCAGGAAATACATCAGGAAACTCACTGAGCACAGGAATTGATTCCAATTCAGCCACAGTGGTGAAGACCATCTCTTTCTTGGGTATGCTTCTGCGGGCATAGAAATTGGTAGTCTGCCCATTCTGACTAGTCAAAGTGACTTCTCGGGCTGCGTAGTTTATGCAAACTTGATATTGGGTCAACCAGTTCATACCCAATATAACATCCAACTTGTCGGACTCAAGAATTATCAAAGAAATTGGAAAATTGACTCTGTTGATATTGATTTCCATATTGCGACAGACCAAATTGCACTTGATTAAAGATCCCAGGGTTTGTACCAGCATATTTTTGCCCAAAATCGAACAAGGAAAGTTGTTTTGGTCAACAAAACTACAAGAAATAAAAGTGTGGGAAGCCCTAGAGTCAAATAAAATTACTGCAGGTATGTTATTAACAGCAAACATACCAATGATGACTTCGGGGTTCTCTTGGGCTTCGTTGGCGGAGAGGTGATGTACGTACCCAGTAAAGTTTTGTTGGGTCGAACATGACTCCATATAGTTGACCTGTGGCCTGACTAGAGCATTCGCTTTGGTGTTCTTGGGGCACTGTCTGGCATAATATCCGTTTTGCCCACAACTGAAGCAAGAATTGTTGCGCTGCCGCTCCTCGTGCACTGGGTTGGTCACGACATTCTTGACTTGAGTGGTGGTCTTGTTAACATTCTGTTGCCAATTGGGCTTGTAGTCCACCTGAGTCTGCTGCCAGGTACGAGCCTTTTGCACTGGATGCCCATCCTTCTTTGGCTCAAACTTACGCTTGTTGTCGTTGTTAACAGGCCTAGTATCGGATACCAGCTTATGCTCCCTTTCAGCAATGAAAGCCTTGTTCACCAGAGTGTGGAAATCTGGAAAATCAAACATACTGAGAGTACACCGGAGTTGCGCATTTAATCCACCAAGAAATCTATCAATCTTTCTTTCTTCGGTGTCCACGTCATAAAGGGAGAAACGGGCCAGATGATTGAAGTTTTGCAAATATTCACCCATAGAATGATTTCCTTGGACGAGTGCGAGAAATTCATGCTGCTTAGTCTTCATAACTCAAGTAGGGATATGATATTCCCGGAACTGCTTCTTTGAATTTTTCCCAGGTGATTTCTTCATTAGCAGGCCACATGGCTTTTGCATTTTCCCACCATATGGCCGCAGCGCCTTCAAGATAATGAGTTGCAAATGCAACTTTATCATTTTCTTCAATACGAGCAATCCCAACCTTTTTCTCAATGGTACGCAACCAATCGTCTACATCCAAGGGATCAGCAACCTGACTGAAAATGGGTGGCTTGGTTCTTTGAAAATCTGACAGCTTGGAGTAATGACCATTCTGATTTCCATTCTGTCCAACCATAGCTTGCACACTTCTTAATATATCAATCAGATCGTTGTTCCTTCTTTCCTCAGCCATACGCATAATTTTCTCGGTGGAGGGTGGATTTGGCGGTGGAGGCGGTGGCGGAACATACGGCTTGGGGGAGTGTCCTGCCTGTCGTACGGAATGATGAATGGGGGTACCCTCGCGAACGTTGCTGCTGCCGCCTCCCGCGACATCCTATTATGATTTTTCCCAAGGCAACGCAACCGAGATGAGAAACATTCAAAATAAATTTGGGAAAAGCCAGCAACAAAAGCCCAAGAAAAACCGAAATGACGAGGAAAAGACGGCGAATAAAAATAGAGTTCCAACATAATTATACATAGACTCATACATGAAAGATAGCCAACATGCCAGGTTCAACTACTCTCATACGAGCAATAAAACATCATGACTCATGCTACTACATCCGGTTATCATCCCAATGACTGCGGATACTTAGAGGATCTACTGCTCTGCTGGTGCTGCGGGGTCCTCTCCTGATGCGGACTCGGATCCTGAACTGATGAGGTTAACTGAGACCTCCGGGTTAAAGGTAACACGACGACACTGCCTAGAGGGCTATCCCTCAGGGGCAAGGGTAGGGTGAATCATCAGGGCTACAGGAGTAGCGAGAAGTGTAACCCACTCACCAGGGGCACTGAGAGGGTTCACCGTCGAGGCGCCCGAGCTACTCGAGGGAGTAACTGGTGAAACGGGGGAACTAGAACTGGCTGGAATATAAGGAGTAAATCCCAGAGAGGATGGAGTAGTGGCAGATTTAGTAGTGACTAAAGTAGCGGCTAAAGCAGTATGGGCACGAGTCAGCTCTCGAGCCAGCTCGTGGATCATAAGATAGCAAACAGTGACATAATGAGAAAGGTGGCTAGCAACACTATCAGACTCCGGATCAATGATAGGGAAACGGACACGACCATTGTCATGCAGAGAAGGGTAGTAATAGAAACCTGGGTGGCTCTGCATTCGGACCTCGTTGTAGAGAAGCTCGACAAGGACCTCGAATGCAGCAAACTGGACAGCCTGAGAAGTAGTAGAGGCGTAACCGCTCCGAGAAGTACGAGTGTAAGAGCTGGAATCGGAACTAGTGCGCAGAGTAACCATTGCGTGATACTCATACACTGAATCAGCTAGATGCTCCTGGTACACACGATAGATTGGATCATCTCCGAGGGGGTACAACCAACCCCACACGTTGCGAAGGAGGTGCGGTGATGTGTACGACATCAGCTGCAACTAGCACGGATACGACACCGGAGCCATCTACACTCACAACCATTAGCAGGTTAGCATAAAAAATAAAGCAAGTGCATGCAATGGAACAACCAGCTACAATTGCTACCGACACTCAACTTAAACTCGTATCTAACGTCCAGTTAACACGTCGTAGTCTAGCGTGGCCTACAATCAGCGTGGCTCTGATACCAAGCGTTGTGGCACCCCAGCTCAGAGCAACCTGTTCACCATGCATTGCCAGCTAGAGACCATGTCTTTGGGCAACACACAACATCTTGGTATAGAAAACAACCGCTTTATTGATGCTAGAGGACCAGAGTTTATATTACAACGGAGTCGAGGCCAAGCGGCACACACGGTGCGGCTGAACAATATGTACATTATTTAGTGAACATAAAGGGGCCTCGATCATAACAACTATGCGACAGTGGAACAATGTCGTAGCGGAAACTCATAGCACAAGGACACTGATGTGGACACAATCTAGACTCGAGCAGCGTTCCTTTCCAACGAGACTTTCCTAAAATCCCATGACACGCCAGGTCAGTAATTGAATGTACTTGCAAGCTCACAATAGGCATAATCATAATGACAAAAAATATCATGATAAATCAAGCATTCTGTAAATCAAGCATATTAACTGAAACAAGCACTTAACAGAATAAAAATAACGTAATAGTTATTTCAATGCATGGATTAAACTTTTCATTCAAGTAAGAAAATCATAAATATTGAAATGGCACCATGAAAATGTTGTTGTGGCTTGCCTTAGTGCAGATGAGGTTCACAAGCCTTCTGGTGATCCTCAAGAAAAGCCTCACCCTCTGAAAATAATTTTAAACATAAGAAGAAAATATCAAGAACCCTTCTTAAAATCACCAGAAAATCTAGGAAGCACAGAAAAATCTCATCTTTGGTGAGCTGCTAGATTTCTTCGCAAAGAACACAATGCAAAAACAATCAATTCATTTGGACTTATAGTTGAAGAGTTATAGCTGTTTGAAGCTCTTTGTAAATTAAATGAATTTAAATTTAAATAAAACAGACTAGGGGGTGACGTCGAAGGCGTAAAGCCTCAGGGCGCCACCACTCGTACTGCTTCGCGCGCGTATAGAGTGGCTGACTAGCAGGCTCCGCTAGTCAGGCGAGGGGGAAGAGGAGGAAACAGAGGGGGTCGCGGCTTCGCCAGAGCTCTCGTCGGCGACGAGGGCTCCTTAGCCCAAACTAGATGGAGGGATCAAGAGAGCGGATGGAGGCGCACCTTCCCATACCCGTAGCGTAGCTAGGGGTGGTCGGCCGGCGTTGGAATCGACCTAGCAAGCTGAAGGCAGAGAGCGGTGGTCGCCGGAGATGAGGAAGACGGCGAGCAGAGGCAACTCCAGGGGCTCCAAGTGGACGGGACGGCTTCACAGGAGAGAGGCGGAGGCTCTGGAAGGGTCGCCCTGGCCTGGGAGGGGCTAGAGCTACCGCGATGACCCGAGGGGATCGCCGGTGAGCTCGACCTTGGGGACGGCATCCTGGGGCCTACCCGGCCGGGCTATGGCAATCTACACGTTTGTGGACTGTGTTGGAGTGGAGGATGGTGCTCGAGGAGGTTGGGGGTGGCTCCTTTTATAGGCGAGTGTCGGAGGTGGATCGAGCTCCACTGGTGACACCTGGACACTGCGCCCGGCAACGAGTGGCATTAGTGAGAGGAGGAGAAGGCGACGCAACTCACGCGGGGACTGTGGGCGAACGGGGACGAGCACAGGATCAAGAGGAAGGCGACGAGCTCAGTGCAGAGGCACTGTGGCGTTGGCTGGACCACGCCCGTGCTCGCTGCAGTGAGCTCTGGCGTCGGTGAGTGCCAGGGGGAGTTCAGGGAGTTGAAACGAAGATGGTGGCGAAGTTTGGCAAGCTCGGGCAGTTGGGGAAGCAAGGACGCGCGAAACAGAGCGCTCGGCGGCACTCGGAGCATGTCGACACGCATGCTGGCATCATGGACACCCATGGTCACCGCGTGAACTCTTCCATCAGGCCGACCAACGTCCAAAGATCATGTCTGGCTTGTTGTTTGTGGTATTTTTGAAGATTACCACGCTTTGGTTTGGCTCCAGTTGCAGTAGAGAAGATTTTACAAGCCAGGTAAGTTTCTGATCAGTAACTTTGAGAGGTTACAGAGGTCAAATGGCTGGGAGTTGGGGGCTATGCTTTGGAGGCTAGCCATCATCTACTAAGGTGATGATGCACAAGAAAGTTCAGGCACAATGGAGCAAGTAAAATGGTAGTTGCTGTAGAAACCACCATTTCTGCCCAGAACAGAAAATATTTTCTGAAGTAGAAATATTCCAAAAAGTTATGAAATATTTTTGCTCGGGAAGGTGCCCTAGGGTTCAAAGAATATTTGTGAATTTTATCAGATTTTTGTGAGCCAGAAAAATTGGGGTTGCTTTGGAGCTCATTGAACTAGCTAGGGTTCTAGAGAGGAAAAATGAATATTTTTCATTTAAGAAAAATATTCCAAATATTATTTTGGGTAGGATCTGTCAGGACCCCGATTCCAAGTCACACTGATCTAGCCTATAACACCTCATATCACTTTGCGGCCTCACGCCCACGGGTGTCGCCTTAACATGGACCGGGACTGTTTGCACCTTTTAGCTCACGTATATGATAGTGTCGCTAGCATCCATATGACAGAGAACCCGGGCCGACATGGCTAGTCATGAACCCAAAGAGGGACAAACTTACGGGGACAGGCATACATGAATCAACATCGAGCATGTCGGTCAGCAGCATGTGAATCCAGGCTGTAGCACTGGGCTAACAGCACTCTGGGAACCCGGGCTGTAGCAGGCTAGGCAGGACTCCGGATGTCACCGTGTGACATTTCCCCGAAGGGACAGACACAGGAACGAAGTGAAACACATGCTGGCCAGTCAAGTGTTCCGGAGCAGTAGTGTTGGGCTAGCAGGACTACGGTGAACCGGGCTGTAGCGGACTACTATGGCACATGGAAGCACTAGACTACATTTCCCCATAAGAGAGGCTGCCAAGGATAAACAGCTAGATTGTCGGATCCCACACATACCAAGCATTTCAATCATACACACAATATGCTCGATATGCGTAAATACAACATAGCATCACAACAAAACTCTACAACTCAAAGTACTTTATTTAAAAGCTCCGTAGGGCCATACATAACATGTTCATACAGCTAGGGGTCGCATGACCCGACACTCAAGTCATACAAGCATTCAAGCATGTGCCGAAGAAAACTAGTCTGAGTATAGACACTAGAAAGAAAGAAGGCTTGACGAAACTTGTCTATCTACATAGGGCCCTCCATGGCTCGGAATCACCACCTGGTTGGAAAGTCACTCATCGACGTCGAGGTCTACGTAAAACCCATCAGAGGGGGCGGTGTTATCATCTGAAACAGTAATTAAAGCAACATGAGTACAAAGGTACTCAGCAAGTCTTATAACAGAACCTACTATACATGCTCATTCTCAAGAAGGTAGTGGAGTTATTGCAGCAAGCCAGCTTTGACTCTTGGCTAAGCTATCCTACTAGACACCACTTGTAAAATAGTTTTCGCACACGAGTCCACTAATCACCATCACAATACTCCACCGTGGATCCTCCCTCGTCATCCTATGAGAGGGTCATCTGTGGTACTCACTCTTATCTTGAGTCTTTTAGTAGTAACCATTAACTTTTCTATGAACTATATAGGCAACCAAGTAGTCCTTTACCGTGGACGCGGATATTCGAATAGATGATGTTAACCCTGCAGGGGTGTACTTCTTCATACATGCTCTCACCACTTATTGTCGTTTACACGACATGTACTCAGCAACCTTCAAGCGAAAGCCCAACGAGGGTGTCGGCCACGGCCTACCTAAACACTCAAGTCTCTAGTCCAGGTCTATCGCCTATCCAGGTTCCATCCGCAGGGAGTCCAGCCGAGGTTTCCACATACGGCCCCGAACGATGTGTACAGGGTTCCCGAGACACCAAACGGGCGACTCGGTACACCGTGCCACGATGTATCTACCACATCATAGCCCACCCCTAGGGTCAGCTCTACGCACGGCCACCAACACATAACCTATAAACACCAGAAACTAGTTGCAACTCCTGGATAAAGGACTAGGGTGGTTAAGAAGCCGAGAGGGTGAATTAAGGATCCCAATGCATGGTAGTAACTGATTCTTAAATCACACATACAGATCTCAGTTCTTAAGGACGGACTCAATGAAACAACCCACCATGTACTCCTACATGGCCTCTCATCGCTACCTTTACCAAATCATGTTCAACACGTCCCTCACATTACCGATGTAATCATTTCACTCTAGCCCATCACCTAGATGAACCAGACCTGACACAACTCTAAGCATGGCATGCATAGCAAGGTAAGAAACACAGACATGGCTCAATCAACTCCTACACATGCTAGTGGGTTTCATCTAGTTACTGTGGCAATGACAGGTCATGCAGAGGATAAGGGTTCAACTACTGCAGCACACAGCAGTTTGAATCATTGTTGTCTTAATGCAGTAAATGAGAGCAGGAGCGGGAACATGGGACTGTATCGATATGATCAATGGGGCTGCTTGCCTGATGGAGTAGTAGTAGGGTACCGCCCTTCCGTCGGATATTTGAAGGTATCCTCGGAGGCAGAACCTACCAAGAAAGACACCATAGAACACAATCATCACAAGGCAATATGCAACAATATGATGCATGCTATGACATTGTAACATCCCAAAATTCGAAATTTTGGAATGTTATAATAAATAGAGAGATTTGATTGATTGTTTGATTGATTGACTGAAAGTGAGTGAATTCAAACTTTTTGAAAGTTAAATGAGAGGGAATAAAAGGACTTTCCCAAACTTTCATTTTTGCATTTATGATCTCCGTGAATTCAAATTCTTTTCACCACAAAACCCTGGAGAGAAGATGACATGACTTCTTCCATTTATTTAAATGAAAAGGGTTTTGAAAATATTTGAATTTCATTAGGAAATATTTCCAATTCATAAACTTCATGCAACTCGATGATTTTCACGAGAGAAGATAATATGACTTCTTCAAAATATATCAAATATGAGTTGGAAGTTTTAAAATAATTCAATTCAAAGCCCCTTTGAATTTATTTTCAATTTGGAGTTATATGGGTTTTATTCAAATTATTTTTCTCCAAAAATAAAATATATGGAAAATAGGGTAACATGATTCCCTACATCAGAAAATTGGAGAGAAATAAATTTGAATTTATTTTGGTATTTAAAAAAATGATTTTTATTGGATTTTAGTAGGGCAGTAGCACTCTTTGAATTATTTGAATTTTTCTGGATTTTATTTGACTTTACAAAAATGTTCACGTTGTAGAAAATAATTTTCTGAAATTTTTATATGTAATATGCCTAGATAATATTTTCATTTATTTTTGTTTTACTATTTTTGGTTTGTCTGGAAATATGTTAGAAAAACTCTCTCGCGCTGACTCACTGGGCCGCGGCCCAGCCAGCCAGCCGGCCCAAGACGGGCGCCGCCTTCGCCCCAAGGCCGGGTGCTGCACGCGCCGCCGTCGTCCGTGTCCGGCGCGGACACCGCCGCCATTGCCCCTCCCGCAAGCTCCGCGCCACCTCCACCCGCATATAAACCCGGAGCCCCGGCCCCTCTCTCTTCTCTCCCCTCGCTGCCTCACTTCTCGCCGCCTGCTACCGCGTCATCGTCGCTGGCGCTCGCATCTCGCCGCCGCCGGCGAGACCTGCTAGAACCGCCGCCGCTGCTTTGCCGCTCCGACCGCCTGCTGTTCACCACCGCCCCGCGCCGCTAGCAGACGCCGCCTGCGCCGCTGCCGCCTCGCCGTTGACCACCGCCGGCCGAACCCCAGTTAACCGGTAATGAACCGCCCGGTCCGGTTTATTGTTTTAGTTCGATTTTTATTCTGGTTCTTTTCGGTTAGTTAGGTTTAGATCGGTTTTTCTTTTAGTTAGATTTATTTAATGGACGTTCATTAGTTAGGGTTCTGTAGGGAACGAGTTCGTTTGATTAGCATTCGGTAGCGAACGTTCGTTGTTTAGTACTTTCCTTTTTCTTTTTTCTTTTTCTGTTTTAATTCCGGCCAGGGACCTATCTATGATAATTTTCTTTATTGATTAGTCCCTGTTCTTCAATCGATCACTACTTTTTACTCGTTAGTCCAAATCCAACGAAACCAATGCCCAGATCTTCGCTATGATCTCCTTTATCCAGTAATCCAACTCAAACATGTTTTTGAAACTTTAAAATTTGAATTAGACCAGATTTGAATTCAAACTTCGTTTGATCATAACTTGAGTTTCGTAGCTCTGTTTGAGTTGATTCTTTTTGCAAATCGAAGCTCTTGACCTAAACTTTCTGATAAGGCCAAACACACATAATTTTGGTACTGTTAGAAATTGTTTTATGTTGCAAGAGTTATTTGCTTGGTTTTGATGTTTTCCGAACTGTCTTCTTCGATCTTTCTGATCTTTTGAGTGATTGCTTATGCGTGGTTACTATTGCTTGCTTACGATAGATTGACCGGAGTGTGACGAGTAGAACTATCAAGAGTTTTGAGTGTGCATCATCTTCATCAACATTGCAGGCAAGTTCACACTTTGATCACACCCCTTTATCACCCAGTTTTTATGCATTAGTTCCAATCCTCAAACATTGCATGGTTAGGATGTGATTTTAACATGTGGGTTGGGAAGTAGTTGATGTGGTAGGAACCTATTGCCCTGCATTCAAACCTCGGGAGTTACTATTACGTTATGCTTATATTGCCATGCTATGCTCGTAGACGTGGTTTGGGTTTTGAGAGTATTCATGACAGATGTGAGTTTGATAATTAATGGTTTACTTAAGGTGGCAACTTTAACACACATCTGGGTGGATTGAGGCACCTGGGTACTCCAGCGATTGCCTGTTTAGGCACCTGGGTATTCCAGCGATTGCCTGTTTTTTATGGTCCGCCACCCAGGCTCAAAGGGATCATGAGATTATTCATACTAGAAACTTCCGTGTGCAGCCACAAGCTACTATGGGATCTAGCATAGTTGATTAAGTTGTGCGAACTCTTACAGTGGTAGACTAGCAGATGTAGGGGAAAGTAGGTGTAACGGTCTACCCGATCGTAAGGTCCTAGCGCTTCTAAAAGACTATGTCTCGGTCATCCGTTTCTCAAACACCATGTAGTGCGAGAATCCCAATGGAGGAGATCGAGTCTTGTGGGGAAAAGTTCGCAAACCTCTGTAGAGTGTATAAACTAATCATGGTTAGACGTGTCCCCGTTTATGGACATCTTGAGTATCTAGTACTTGGATTATCATGTGAATCTCATCACGTTACTTTAAATTAATTTTGTTGGGTTTAATGATGTTACTTAATTGGGATTCAGAATGCTGTCAACCATTCTCAATGTTTAACAACCACCATGATAGTTAAATAAAATTTATTCCTTTGCGGTAGGGAAAATTTGGCTTTTCGCAAAAACCTTATAATCATAGAGCTTTTCCACCAGCCAAATATGCATGTAGTGATAGCCATTGTTCATCATTTCTCTCTATGGTGTGAATTTGCCAGTACATTCAATGTACTGACCCTTTGTGGCTGCAATGTCTCATGTTGCAGGAATCTTACGACGAGTAAGTGATACGTTAGGGTTACGATTTCTACACTCATCTTTGCCGTTGGTGTTGATGGGAATCCACAACCTTGTTACTTCCGCTATTTTGGATTGAGGTAATAGTATTTTATGTTACTTATACATGTGATTTACCTTTGTTATAAATCCTCGAGTACTGTGTGTGTCAGCGTACTGATCCAGGGATGACACTAAAGCACAGAGACTTGATCCATTTGGGTCGGGTCACTACAAGATGGTATCAGAGCCCATGTTGACTATAGGATGTGACCCCTAGAAACTGGCAAGCCCATACGAAAGATTTTCTCTACAACTTCATTTTCAAAATATCTTTTACCTGTCTTCTCTTTTGAGCTTATTCAAATATACCCTTTTAGTGAGACCATACCCCTTTTCATTTTTTAACCACTCGAACATTCGGCTGATGAGACCACTCCAAGAAGTACAAGATATGGGACCACCAAGACCACATCGGAATGAAGAGGATTTTACCGTATATTATAATGATGGAAACTACAACCGTTGAAGACTCCGAAGACTAGGGGAATTTGAAGGCTCCGAAGAAATTCCCCGATTTGTATGACCTAGGAAGGCTACCCATATGGAACTTGGCACACTATGGAAGCTGTTAATACCGAGATCAAGGTGTATCGGAGAAAGAGTAAAACAAGGAGCATGGGAACTCAAAGTTTTGTCAAGAAAACCCTAAGGCAGGAGATATCAATTATGGAAGATAGCTCTTGGCAATGACAAGGGCAGAAACACGGTTATCCGTGATGTCATCGCCACTGATACTATGGTCACCGTGCTGAGTTAAGGATGCATTTCTTCATAATGGATTGGATGGAAGAAGGTTGATGGAGCACCTATCAGCAAAGGATGCAGTTTTAACCTTAGCTGGTGTATCACCAGGATCTGGAGAATTACATCAGGAATTTTAAGACGGACCCGCAGGAAACCGTATTTTGATAAGGAAGCATTTCGTGAAGAACTTAGGTCCAAGAAGCTGAAGTAGCCAAGCTGGAGGAGCAAAACCTCGAGATACCGGAGATTCGTCAGGAACCGAAGGACACTAGGACCATGGTTCATGCGAAGGATGTTGAAACCAGAAGTTTGGAATGCAACTCCAGAATATTAAAGGACGTCACGAGAGACTTCACGTCAACAGAGTTGATCTGGCAAAAGAACTTGAGAAAGACAGGCATGATCGGAAGAAGCCATTGGAGGCATGAACAAGGCTTGAAGATTTTGGAGACGTTGAAGATTTAGTGACCTTTAGAAGACCAAATCCCTGTTATATACCTACGTTAGATGCGACGTTTGTCAGCTGTTATTTGTTTGATGTTTTTCCCGACAGCCACAAATAAAATCTGTCTTTTCAAAACTTTTGTTGGTATTGTGTGTATCCCTCTCTATCTCTCTTATCTCACCCCAAACCCATGGACCAAATAGAGGATGAATGAAGATGAGCTTATATTTTCTGGACCGATGAGTCAATTGGAGATGGACCAATGGATTCAGAACATGGAGGATCACATGAAGAATAACCCTATAGTCGGAAAGGATATGACCCAGCGTGCTCTTCAGTTCTTTGAAAGATGTGCTGCTACTTGGTGGAGGATGTACCAAACCATCAATGGATGGCAAGGAGTAACCACTTGGAAAGAATTTAAGTTGACTCTGCCAAAGTCTCGGCTTGTGTCCCGGAAGTTGAAGCCTTATGGAAAGGATATGAAGAAACCTTGTGCATGCAAGATTTGTGGAGAAATATGACACACCCATAAAGAAAACAAGGATGAATGCCCTAATTGTGAAGGAAGTCACCTAGTTGAAGAATGCCCAACTAGGCAGATTACTTGTTTCTTGTGTGAAGGGACTACCCACTATCCTGCTCCGTGTCACATTTACCCCATGGTACAACGAACCATCCAGCAGAAGAAAGAAGTAATGAAAGGAGCCCTCATGGAAATTTTATAAGAAACTTTGATGAAGGAAGAGATGGAGGACACACCTAAAGAAGACCCAAGTAAACCCTGCACTAAGTCTTGCTATTCATGTGGAGAAGAAGGACACATCTCCCAAAATTGTTTGAATGGGGATCTAGTATAATTCCCGACAGAGGAAGTAGAATATGACCCACAGGAAATAGAAGCCCTGATTGAAATGGAAAAGTCCAGGAAGAAAAACCGATTGGAGCCCAGGAGGGACCTGAGTCATATCACCCGTTATAGGTGCAAGGAGTCAGGGCGCTACCTCAACAGTTGCCCAAAAAGGAAACCTCGATAGTTGTCAGAAGTAATATGTTTTAGTTGTAATGGAGCAGGGCACTTTGCCAGAGAATGCCCCAAGGAGAAGGAAACTTGTGCTAGGTAGTTGAGTTTGCAACAAAAGAAATGGAGTAGTAGAAGTGAGAACATTTTCTTTTATATTGAGGTGTTCAGTTGAGACATGTAATGGATAAGCGAGAGATTGTAATCAATTGAGAGTGAATAAAGTTAGCATCGTTGGTACTGATATGGATTTTATGAGTTGTTACTCTATGAGGAAGAATTTTGGCCATTTTGAGGATATGGGAAATATGGTCTATGGAAGATTTGTGCTTTTAAGGGTGGTAGTACCCTGCAAGAACCCTTGACCCCTGGAAAAGATAAGGATACTCCACTGAATGGATTTCGGACAAAATGAATATGAGTTTTGTCTCGATATGTGTGATACCCCAAGAGTATGTGGGATGAAGTTGGAGACCGTCAGTTGTTCGGACCAAATGTGATCAAGGAGTCAGAAGAGAATGTTAAGTTGATTTGAGATAGACTGAAGGTAGCTCAGTCCAGGCAGAAGAGTTATGCAGACTAAAAAATGCATTGAGGTATTCTATGAAATTGGAGATAGAGCATGTCTTCGTGTGCCCCCTCTACCAGGATTTAAACGAATTGGAGTTAAGGGAAAGTTAGCCCTGAGATTTGTAGGACCATACCGAGTTTTGGAGCGTATGGGAGAAGTGGCCAACAAGTTGGAGTCACCCGAAGGACTGTCAGGAGTTCATGATGTGTTTCACGTTTCCCAGTTGAAGAAGTGCCATGCAGAGATGGCCAATATTCCCCTGTAAGGACGCTTGACCCTGGAAAGGATGATGATGTTCCACGAAGTAGAATATGGACTTCATAAGTATAAGTTTTAATCTTGGTATGTGGGATATCCCACGAGGATGAAGAGATAAATTACTATTGGATATAAAGGAGGTATGATGTTAGAAATATGGATCAATGGAAACTCCATGATGAGTCTGAGAAATCATGTCCTAGTTTGGTGCCAATAGAAGGAAGGAAGACAGTACAATTGGATGGATTTAAGAATACTAGGAAGTTGGAAGTTGGAATAATGATCAGTTGCCCGATGATAAGTTCAAGGACTACAAGTGATGAGATGGGCCATATCCCACAGGCCCCAGGACCTGCTAAGAAGCAAGAACACTCTTGCTGAAGAAAGAACCCTGGAAGAAGTTACGATTTTATCGATAGACGATTTTATAGGAGTAACGCAAAACCTGAGAGTTGTGAAGGAACGATAGATGTTTGTTTGGCTTGCAGAATCAATGGATTATTCCGAACGCAGTTCATGGACAAGAGAAATTCTGCAATGCTTGTGAGGATGACCGAGTGTTAGAATGCGAGATTCGCTAAACCATATACAAGGTAATGATTTGGGTGCGGGATGGATTGATCACCATACCGACTTACTCTTATTATTCACCTTGCTATATGGGATGGTAAATCTGAGTGACTTACCTATGCTAGAGAGACGATGATATTAAGCCTTGTTTAAACCTTAGAATGGTATAATCATTTTCCCTTGTACAAGGCAGTTTTTGCCAAACGTAGGTTATACGGTGAGGATCAACCCAGACCCCTTTCGTGCGGGAGAAACCCTAAATTGTTAACCACCATGAGATATCGATAGTTAGTTAGTATTGGCGCCAGACCCGTCATCTAAGAAGACCCAATCTTGGAATAACCTTACCAAGAAGAAAGGACAGAAGAATTGAGGAAAAGGTTATGCCACTACCGAAAGAGCCCAGAGAAGGAATTATCCTGAAGATCTGAGAAGACCGACACTGTCAACAATAAGAATGAAGTATATGAGTTTTGATGGAATCGTAACCATGCCTCTAAGGGTGGTAGCACCCCAGACCCCTGTGATGATCGATGGATTTTGAGGAGACCCCCAAATACTAACCTTTTTCTTGCTAGCCTCTCCGAATCTCGAGGACGAGATTCATTTTAAGGGTGGTAGGTTTGTAACATCCCAAAATTCTGAATTTTGGGATGTTAATAAATAGATAGATTTGATTGATTGATTGTTTGATTGATTGACTGAAAGTGAGTTAATTCGAAATTTTTTAAAGTTAAATGAGAGGAAATAAAAGGACTTTCCCAAACTTTCATTTTTGCATTTATGATCTCCATGAATTCAAATTCTTTTCACCACAAAACCCTGGAGAGAAGATGACATGACTTCTTCCATTTATTTAAATGAAAAGGGTTTCGAAAAGATTTGAATTTCATTCGGAAATATTTCTAATTCATAAACTTCATGCAAATCGATGATTTTCACGAGAGAAGATAATATGACTTCTTCAAAATATATGAAATATGAGTTGGAAGTTTTAAAAGAATTAAATTCAAAGCCCCTTTGAATTTATTTTCAATTTGGAGTTATATGGGTTTTATTCAAATTATTTTTCTCCAAAAATAAAATAAGTGGGAAATAGGGTAACATGATTCCCTACATCAGAAAATTGGAGAGAAATAGATTTGAATTTGTTTTGGTATTTAAAAAAATGATTTTTATTGGATTTTAGTTGGGCAGTAGCACTCTTTGAATTATTTGAATTTTTCTGGATTTTATTTGACTTTACAAAAATGTTCATGTTGTATAAAATAATTTTCTGAAAGTTTTGATATATAATATGCCTAGATAATATTTTCATTTATTTTTGTTTTACTATTTTTGGTTTGTCTGGAAATATGCTAAAAAAAACTCTCGCGCGCCGACCGACTGGGCCGCGGCCCAGCCAGCCAGCCGGCCCAAGACGGGCGCCGCCTTCGCCCCGAGTCCGGGCGCTGCACGCGCCGCCGCCGCCCGTGTCCGGCGCGGACACCGCCGCCGTTGCCCCTCCCGCAAGCTCCGCGCTGCCTCCTCCCGCATATTTACCCGGAGCCCCGGCCCCTCTCTCTTCTCTCCCCTCGCCGCCTCACTTCTTGCTGCCTACTGCCTGCTGCCGCATCGCCGTCGCCGGCGCTCGCATCTCGCCGCCGCCGGCGAGACCCACTGAACCGCCGCCGCCGCTTTGCCGCTCCGACCGCCTGCTGTTCACCGCCGCCCCGCGCCGCTAGCAGACGCCGCCTGCGCCGCCGGAGCCCGCCGCTGCCGCCCTGCCATTGACCGCCACCGGCCGAACCCCGGTTAACCGGTAATGAACCGCCCGGTCCGGTTTATTGTTTTAGTTCGATTTTTATTCCGGTTCTTTTAGATTCGTTAGGTTTAGATCGGTTTTTCTTTTAGTTAGATTTATTTAATGGACGTTCATTAGTTAGGGTTCTGTAGTGAACGAGTTCATTCGATTAGCGTTCAGCAGCGAACGTTCGTTGTTTAGTACTTTCCTTTTTATTTTTTCCTTTTCTGTTTTAATTCTGGCCAGGGACCTATCTATGATAATTTTCTTTACAAATTAGTCCCTGTTCTTCAATCGATCACTAATTTTACTCGTTAGTCCAAATCCAATGAAACCAACGCCCACATCTTCATTTTGATCTCCTCTATCCAGTAATCCAACTCAAACATGTTTTTCAAATTTTAAAATTTGAATTAGACCAGATTTGAATTCAAACTTCGTTTGATCATAACTTGAGTTTCGTAGCTCTGTTTGAGTTGATTCTTTTTGCAAATCGAAGCTCTTGACCTAAACTTACTAATAAGGCCAAACACACATAATTTTGGTACTATTAGAAATTGTTTTATGTTGCAAGAGTTATTTGCTTGGTTTTGATGTTCTCCAAACTGTCTTCTTCGATCTTTTTGATCTTTTGAGTGATTGCTTATGTGTGGTTACTATTGCTTGCTTACGATAGATTGACCGGAGTGTGACGAGTAGAACTATCAAGAGTTTTGAGTGCGCATCATCTTCATCAACATTGCAGGAAAGTTCACACTTTGATCATACCCCTTTATCACCCAGTTTTTATGCATTAGTTCCAATCCTCAAACATTGCATGGTTAGGATGTGATTTTAACATGTGGCTTGGGAAGTAGTTGATGAGGTAGGAACCTATTGCCCTGCATTCAAACCTTGGGAGTTACTATTACGTTATGCTTATATTGCCATGCTATGCTCGTAGACGTGGTTTGGATTTTGAGAGTATTCATGACAGATGTGAGTTTGATAATTAATGGTTTACTTAAGGTGGCAACTTTAACACACATATGGGTGGATTGAGGCACCTGGGTACTCCAGCGATTGCCTATTTAGGCACCTGGGTATTCCAGCGATTGCCTATTTTTTATGGACCGCCACCCAGGCTCAAAGGGGTCATGAGATTATTCATACTAGAAACTTCTGTGTGCAGCCACAAGCTACTATGGGCTCTAGCATAGTTGATTAAGTTGTGCGAACTCTTATAGTGGTAGACTAGCAGATGTAGGGGAAAGTAGGTGTAACGGTCTACCTGATCGTAAGGTGTTAGCGCTTCTGAAAGACTATGTCTCGGTCATCCATTTCTCAAACACCATGTAGTGCGAGAATCCCAACGGAGGAGATCGAGTCTTGTGGGGAAAAGTGCGCAAACCTCTGCAGAGTGTATAAACTAATCATGGTTAGACGTGTCCCCGTTTATGGACATCTTGAGTATCTAGTACTTGGATTATCATGTGAATCTCATCACGTTACTTTAAATTAATTTTGTTGGGTTTAATGATGTTACTTAATTGGGATTCAGAATGCTGTCAACCATTCTTAATGTTTAACAACCACCATGATAGTTAAATAAAATTTATTCCTTTGCGGTAGGGAAAAATTGGCTTTTCGCAAAAACCTTATAACCATAGAGCTTTTCCACCAGCCAAATATGCATGTAGTGATAGCCATTGTTCATCATTTCTCTCTATGGTGTGAATTTGCCAGTACATTCAATGTACTGACCCTTTGTGGCTGCAATGTATCATGTTGCAGGAATCTTACGACGAGTAAGTGATACGTTAGGGTTACGATTTCTACACTCAACTTTGCCGTTGGTGTTGATGGGAATCCACAACCTTGTTACTTCCGCTATTTTGGATTGAGGTAATAGTATTTTACGTTACTTATACATGTGATTTACCTCTGTTATAAATCCTCGAGTACTGTGTGTGTCAGCATACCGATCCAGGGATGACACTTAAGCACAGAGACTTGATCCATTTAGGTCAGGTCGCTACAGACATGGCAATATGATGTGTCTTGGCTAATGCATTGTAAAACATGTTGGTTTGAGTCTCTTTGAATCAAAGATTCAAATGGAAGCTCATGTTATTAAGTCATATGAGTGCATTAGCTTGTTTCACTTAAACAGAAAGGTTAAAGTGTTCTGTCATGCATGAAACCGTTACAGATGGAAAGATTGAATTTTTCTGATCAAATTTCATATATAAATCTATGCATTTGGAGTTACAGATTAATTGTTATGAATTTTTTTAAGTTTGTAGTATTTTCTGGAATTTCCTGTATAAAAGTAAATCCAGAAAATAGTTATTGCGTCAGCAGTGCGTCATGGTGACGTCAGCGGCCAACGGGACCGGCCCTGGTCAAACCTGACGAGTGGGTCCCGTCTATCAGTAGTTAGTTAAACTAACTAGAATTAGTTAGCACTAAACCTGGTTAATTAGCAGGGCGGGCCCCACCTGTCATGGACTCAAGGGGGAGTCAACCTAGGCCCACACGGAGTCAACCTGGGCCCACACGGAGTCAAACGGGGTCAAACTCGCCGGCGTTTAGCCACCGGCAAGACCAGACGCGGCGGTGGGGTGCGGGTTTTGTGCTCCGGTGACCAAAACAACGGCGGAGCACGTCTACGTGAAGCTCGGAACGAGCCACGTCGTTTGGTGGTAGTGGTGGAGCTCGGGGTGGCCGGGAACATCGCCGGCAACAACCTTGGCGGTCGCCGGAGTTCGGGCGAGGTCGAACCCGAGGCTACGGGGCACGGCGAGGCGCGTGGGGTGGTGCATTGGGCTCCTGCGAGTGCGGTGAAGATGGTGACGTGCTCCGAATCAAGCCCAAGTGGTTGTGGCCACGACGGCGACGTGCGGTGGCGGCGGCGGTTGCGGCCGAGCTCGGTGCGATTGCTACGAGGCGCGAGAGCAAGGACGGGAGGGGTGGAGAGGTGTAGCAGCTCACGGCGAACACGACGGTGCAGACGACGCGGTCGGGGACGAGCTGGTGCGGCGGAGACGGCAAGGGGGATCTACGGCGGCGTTCGGTGAAGACGAGCTCGACGGAGATGAAGGAGACCATGCGAGCGCTCGGGGCTCGGCTAGCTCGAAGTTGCGGACGACGGCGGAGCTCGTGGACAAGTCAGCGCGGCGCGAGGACGACGGAGGACGCGCTTCATGATGGTGTGGGCGCAGCAATGTCAGCCATGGTGCGGGAAAGCGAGGGAGAGAGGCAGGGGAGCGAGCGACGTGTCTGCGGGGTCGGGGCGGCGACGTGGAGCCTGCCCAGGTGTTCAGGGGCGTGGGCGGCAAGCAGCTAGCGCCGTGGCGAGCTCGCGCTCACCGGTGTCACCTCTCTGCCTTCTCTAATTATTCTGTTTTTGGTTTTTCTATTTTCTGTAACTGTGTGGCTTTATTAAAAATAGTTAGGCACTTCCAAAAATCCTGAAAATAATCAGGGGCTCTTTTTGGAATATTTCCAACAACCCACACTTATTTCCAGAATTATTTGGGCATTTAAAATATTTTATAGCATTTAAATGCCCAAATGCAAATAGGTAATGATTTAATCCAATGACCTTATGTGTCCTAGAAAATTGTGAACCCATTTTGTCAGAGGTTCTAACCCAAGACAAAAAGGGTGGACTTTTTAGAAGGGCATTTCAGGTTCATTGAAAACGATTTTAGTAAACCCTAGTTGTTTTCAGGGGGGGTGCTGGGGGTTCTATCATCCCCATTTCAAATTTTTGGAAAAGTAGACATGATACAACACTCTAATGCATGAACTAGCTAGGGTGTGACAACTCACCCCTGCTCAAAAGAATCTCGTCCCGAGATTTAGGATCTGTTGGGAAGAAGGTGGGGTACTCAAGTCAAAGACGATCCTCCATTTCTCAAGTGTCTTCTTTCTCAGAGTGGTGTGACCATTGAACCTTGAGAAACTTGATGTTATGGCGTCGAGTGGTACGCTCGGCTTGATCAAGGATACGAACGGGATATTCCCGATATGTGAGATTATCTTGGAGATCAAGCGTTTCGTGGTCCACTCCACGGATAGGATCCGCGAAGCAATGCCTGAGTTGAGAAACATGGAAGACATCGTGAACTCTGGAAAGATGCGGAGGTAGTTCCAATTGGTAGGCAACTTCTCCTTGTTTGGCAAGAATGCGAAAGGGTCCAATGTAACGAGGAGCCAATTTGCCTTTGATACCAAAACGATGGGTTCCCTTTAAAGGAGTAACCCGAAGGTAGGCCTTCTCGCCGACTTCATAAGTCATGAGCTTATGTTTGCGGTCATATTGGCTCTTTTGACGAGATTGGGCTGTTTTCAATTTCTCGCGAATAACGCGAACCTGCTCTTCTGCTTCCTGAATCATATCCGGGCCAAAGAGTTATCTTTCCCTGGTTTCTGACCAGTTAAGAGGCGTTCGACATTTTCGTCCATAGAGAACTTCGAAAGGAGCTTTGCCCAAGCTAGCTTGATAACTGTTGTTATAAGCGAACTCGGCGAATGGAAGGCATTTCTCCCAATCCATTCCAAATGAGATGAAAGAAGCTCGGAGCATATCCTCCAGAATTTGATTGACTCGTTCTACTTGACCACTTGATTGGGGGAGGAAGGCGGTGCTAAAGGAGAGATGAGTTCCTATAGCATTTTGGAAACTTTCCCAAAATCGAGAGGTGAAGAGACTCCCACGGTCTGAGTTAATTTCCAATGGAACACCATGAAGAGACACTATTCGGGAGATGTACAAGTCAGCTAGCTGGCTAGCGGTTATACTCTCACAAACAGGTAGGAAGTGGGCTACTTTGGAAAGACGGTCGACAACGACGAAGATAGCATTATTCCCTCTCTTGGTCACGGGAAACCCGGTAATGAAATCCATACTGATTGTATCCCATTTGCATTCAGGAATAGCCAAAGGTTGAAGGGTGCCAGTAGGCCGTTGATGCTCTGCTTTAACACAACGACAGACGTCGCAATTAGCAATGTATTGAGCAATTTCTCTCTTCATCCTAGTCCACCAAAACCTCTAGCGTAGGTCTTGATACATTTTAGTACTACCGGGATGAATGGTGAGGGGGGATTCATGAGCTTCCTTAAGGATCAGTTGCCGTAGTTGCTGTTTCTTGGGAACCACTAGGCGGTTCTCAAAGAAGACAATACCTTGATCGTTCACAGAGAAACATTTAGCAGCTCCGCTAGCAATGTTCTGCTTGATCCGAGATATCCCCTTGTCATACCGCTGGGCCGTTAGGATCTGATCCATAAGGGTCGGTTTCACCACCAAGGTAGATAGGAATCCCTGCGGAACAATGTGAATATTAAGCTTCCGAAATTCCTCATGGAGAAGTGGTTGACCTTGTTATAACATCAGGTTGTTACAATAGGATTTACGACTTAGTGCATCAGCCATAACATTGGCTTTTCCCAGGGTGTAAGTTATCCCTAAGTCATAATCTGAGATCAACTCGACCCAACGTCTTTTCCTGAGATTCAAATCCGGTTGGGTGAAGATATATTTCAAACTTTGGTGATCGATGAAGATCTTGCAATGATTGCCGAGAAGGTAATGTCGCCAAGTTTTAAGTGCATGGACTACAGCTGCAAGTTCTAGATCATGTGTGGGATAGTTATCCTCATGTGGACGCAACTGTCGAGAAGCGTATGCAATCACATGACGATCTTGCATGAGTATGCAACCTAGTCCTTGTCGCGAGGCGTCGCAATAGATAATAAAATCTTTGGAGAAATCTGGTGGCACCAGTACGGGAGCAGATGTCAGGCATCTTTTCAATTCCTGAAAGCTGAACTCGCACTGTGGGGTCCACTCAAACTTTTTATCTTTCTTGAGGAGTTCAGTTAGAGGTTTAGCAACCTTGGAGAAATTCTCGATGAAGCGACGACAGTAGGTCGCTAAGACAAGGAAACTCCGAACTTGCTTGACTGTTTCAGGTGGAGTCCAATCAAAGATGGCTTGAACTCGCTCGGGATTGACAGCAATACCCTTACCAGAGATTACATGGCCTAGGTAGGTCACTTCTGGCAACCAAAATTCACATTTGGAGAATTTGGCATAAAGGTGATGCTCTCGAAGTTTCGTCAATACCAGCCTTAGATGTTCGGCATGTTCTTCCTCATTCTTGGAGTAGATGAGTATATCATCGAGGTATACCATGACGAATTTATCCAAATACTCCATGAAGATCGAGTTCATTAACCGAGAGAAGGTGGCGGGGGCATTGGTTAAACCGAAGGACATGGCGGTGTACTCGTATTGGCCATAACGAGTAACAAAGGCCGTTTTGGGAATGTCCCCATTTTTTATTTTGATTTGATGGTAGCCCAACCTCAAATCCATTTTGGAAAAGACTGAGGATCCAGCGAGCTAACCATACAGATAGTTGATCCTGGGGGGCGGATACTTGTTCTTAATAGTGACCAAGTTGACAGGTCGGTAATCTACAACCATCCAATTCGTTCCATCCTTCTTCTTGACGAAGAGGACGGGCCAAGCCCATGGAGAAGAACTAGGACGGATGAAACCCTTTTTCAAGGACTCGTCGAGTTGTTTCTTAAGTTCCGCTAGTTCTAGGTCTGCCATCTTATAAGGTCTTCTAGAAATTGGAACGGTTCCTAGTACAAGATCTATCAGGAACTCGACATCCCTGTCAGGTGGAACACCTGGCAATTCTTCTGGAAAGACATCCGGGAATTCACGGACTACCGGAATATCTTCAAGGTCTGGAAGGGGTTGGCATTTAGGGAGTAAAGTTGTCGGTTGGCCACTCGAGTTAAGACATTGACTGTCTTGCCCGATGGGTGAGTAAGTTGAACATTTCTAGTGGCACAATCAATCTTAGCATAATGGGCTGACATCCAGTCCATACCTAAGATGATGTTCATGTCCGAGGACTTGAGAGCTATTAATGATGCAAGGAAGACAAGTCTATCGACAAGGATTTCATTCCCATGGCTTACTCTAGAAGTTTGCCATTTGGAACCCGGAGTTTGAATTACCATGGAAGTGGGCATGTCACAGAATGTCGTGTTATGAAATCGAGCATAGCTCTCAGATATGAATGAATGAGATGCTCCAGTATCAAAAAGAACAGATGCCGGATGGCAGTTAACAAGGAGCGTACCAAGGACGATGTTAGGATCATCATGACTCTCCTCGGCTAATACATAGTTGACATGGCCACGTGAAGTGGTGGCTGGCTTGGCGTAGTATGTCTTTCCCGCTGGCTTACCATGACCAATGGACTTTCCAGACTGGTTGGGGTTGTTTTTCTGGGGACACTCTCGACTGTAGTGACCCGGCTCTCCACACTTGAAACATGTCACAACATTGGGGCATGGAGCAGCATTAGCAGCGGGGCCACAATAGGTCTTAGGCGGTGCAAACTGCTGGTTGGGGCGAGGTGCCTCAAAGGATGGCCTCGGAGTGAACCTGGGTGGCAGAGCTGTGTTTGGAATCCACACCCGGCGCTTCTGAGATGCAGAGTCGGATGAAGAACCAAAGTCACGGGAGTGCTTGCGTGAGGCATCATAGTCAGTCTGACCTGTCGCCTTATTGACCAGCTTCTGGAAGGAGGTGCACTCGTGCGGACGGAGATCACGGCGAAGCTCGGGGCTAAGTCCCTTGCGGAACCTTGCCTGCTTCTTGGTGTCGGTGGATACCTCTTCAGGAGCATAACGTGCCAGATTTCCAAACTCACGGCTGTATGAATCCATGGTCAGTCTGCCTTGGGTGAAATTGCAGAATTCTTCCCTCTTACGATCCATGAGACACTCCGGAATGTGATGCTCATGGAAAGCCTCACTGAATTCAACCCAAGTAGTGATTTGGCCAGCCGGGCGCATAGCCTCAAAGTTTTCCCACCAAAGGCTAGCAGGGCCTTCGAGGTGATTGGCAGCGTAGGTAACCTTATCAGCTTCGGTACGTTGGCAGAACGTAGCTTATGGGTGATGCTGTGAAGCCAATCATCCGCATCGAGGGGCTCGACGGAACGATTAAACTTTGGTGGGTACAACTTGACAAAGTCATTGATTGACACCAAGTCGTTCCTCTGTTGACGTGCAGTATTCTGCTCAATCCGCTCCAGCAAGCGGTTAGTCTCACGCTTGTTTCTTTCTGCCTCCAGCATAACTTCATCCAGAGAAGGCGGGTGAGGCAGATTCTCATCCCTAGCTGCACTGGCTTCACCCTGCTCCGGGGCAGCAGGGTTGCTGCGGGTGTTGACCATCCTAGGAAAAACAAGACAACGGTTTACACAAGGATGGCACAATCTTGGAAAGGAAGTGCGGAATGTAATGGATAATACGGAATGCTGAGATGTTCATTTGCACGACATGGTAATATAGAAACTGTCATATATATACCATTGGTCATACACACCGTACATAGATTAGTACAAGCACAAGCTAGAGTAGAACTACGGTGAAAGACGTTACATCTCATCGGAGGCATTCCAAGCTCCTATACATTATTTTTCTACACCTCTAGAACGTGATACACACCAAGTCGTATTCCACGAGTCACGTAGGACTATGGAGGATACAACTATTACAATACTAGTGAAGCTACTACCAACACAGACGTTTCCGTAGTAATCTTTATAGAGATCACCACCATGTCCTGGGAGCTGAACATGATCATCTGGAAACAGTTGGTCCTGTGGAGCTTGCGGTCCATAGGGGCTCGGATGTGGCCTTGGTCCAACAAACGGTGGCAGACGGGGTCCATGTGGAGAGGTGATGCCTCCTACATCACGCCAGTCCATACAATCTGGCAAACTAGACCGCACGGGGTATAGGTCCCTCATGTCCATGTATCCAGCCTGCACGGCAGGTGCAAACCGTGTCAGAGTGGCCCAGTGGTCAGAACGAGAGTTGAAGAGCTCCATTCACAAGGCACGATTTTCACGGTCCTTGTCCTCAAGCATCTCGGCAGTGGTGCGGAGTAGTGAATCCTCATGTGTAGAGTCACAGTACATAGCCTGATAGTACCCCTGTGCCCCAGGGAGTGATGCTGGCATGTAGCGGAAATCGGTGTTCCGAAGCAAGGAAGTTCTGGCTCGTATGATAGTCATGATTGAGTAAGCTGCGTCCTGCACGGACATCTCGATAGTAACCCCAAGTCCATAAGAACAATGGAGGGGTTCAATAGCTCCAGGATAAGAGGGGTATATCCTGACAGTACAAAGGTATTGGCTCTGATTGAAGTCTCGAAACTGCTCCTCAACGGTATACTCAGGATACCATCGATAGCCTGTCTCGACCATCACTCGAACCAGCATGGCCGTGTGACCAGGTAAATCGAGGCACCGAGTCAGACGAACCACTTGATTCTATGAACGGGTGGCCATCTGAAAGTATGAAATAATGCAAAGGCATTAGAATTTTCTAGGAGAAATCGGACAGCATAACGGTTGTAAATGCTCAGAAAAAGATTTGAGACAATCACAACAGTTGGCGAAACCACTCAACAACATCATATTAAGGTTCTGGTTCAACTGACAACATACTAAAAGTAGTAGAAGCTGAATTGCGGCTTGTAACCAACAATCCTATAAGTTACTACAGATTAGTAAGACATGAACCTGATAGAGAGAAGAGAGCCTAGTCCTTAACCCACGTAGAATGAGAAGAGAATGACTCAGATCAGAGGGCATAAGGTAAAGGAGTAAAAGAGCCTTACGTTCCCTACCACAATCAATTCCCTTACATATAACTAAAGCATTTCTAGACTCGACATTGACCAGTTTGGCTCAACGAACCTACAAGAAGTCCGGCTCTGATGCCAATGCTATCAGGACCCCGATTCCAAGTCACACTGATCTAGCCTGTAACACCTCATATCACTTTGCGGCCTCACGCACGGTATTCCCACGGGTGTCGCCTTACCATGACCGGGGACCGTTTGCGCCTTTTGGCTCACGTATATGATAGTATCGGTAGCAACCATATGACAGAGAACCCGGGCCGACATGGCTAGTCATGAACCCAAAGCGGCACAAACTTACGGGGACAGGCATACATGAATCAACATCAAGCATGTCGGCCAGCACCGTGTGAATCCGGGCTGTAGCACTGGGCTAAGAGCACTCCGGGAACCCTGGCTGTAGCAGGCTAGGCAGGACTCCGGATGTCACTGCGTGACATTTCCCCGAAGGGACAGACACAGGAACGAAGTGAAACACATGCCGGCCAGTCAAGTGTTCCGGAGCAGTAGTGCTGGGCTAGCAGGACTCCGATGAACCGGGTTGTAGCGGACTACTATGGCTCATGGAAGCACTAGACTACATTTCCCCATAAGAGAGTCTGCCAAGGATAAACCGCTAGATTGTTGGATCCCACACATACCAAGCATTTCAATCATACACACAATATGCTCGATATGCGTAAATACAACATGGCATCACAACAAAACTCTACAACTCAAAGTACTTTATTTAAAAGCTCTATAGAGCCATACATAACATGTTCATATAGGTAGGGGTCACATGACCCGACACTCAAGTCATACAAGCATTCAAGCACATGCGGAAGCAAACTAGTCTGAGTACAGACACTAGAAAGAAAGAAGGCTTGACGAAGCCTGTCTATCTACATAGGGCCCTCCATGGCTCGGAATCACCACCTGTGTGGCAAGTCACTCATCGACGTCGAGGTCTACGTAAAACCCGTCGGAAGGGGCGGTGTTATCGTCTGAAACAGTAATTAAAGCAACATGAGTACAAAGGTACTCAGCAAGTCTTACAATAGAACCTACTATACATGATGATTCTCAAGAATGTAGTGGAGTTATTGCAGCAATCCAGCTTTGACACTTGGCTAAGCTATCCTACGAGACACCACTTGTAAACTAGTTTTCGCACACGAGTCTACTATTCACCATCACAATACTCCACCGTGGATCCTCCCTCGTCATCCTACGAGAGGGCCATCTACGGTACTCACACTTATCTTGAGTCTTTTAGTAGTAACCATTAACTTGCCTATGAACTGTATAGGCAACCAAGTAGTCCTTTACCGCAGACGCGGCTATTCGAATAGATGATGTTAATCCTACAGGGGTGTACTTCTTCATACACGCTCTCAACACTTACCGTCGTTTACACGACATGTACTCGGCAACCTTCAAGCGGAAGCCCAACGAGGGTGTCAGCCACGGCCTTCCTAAACACTCAAGTCTCTAGTCCAGGTCTATCGCCTATCCAGGTTCCATCCGCAGGGAGTCCGGCCGACGTTTCCACATACGGCCCTGAACAATGTGTACAGGGTTCCTGAGATGCCAAACGGGCGACTCGGTACACCGTGCCATGGTGTATCTACCGCATCATAGCCCACCCCTAGGGTCAGCGCTACGCACGGCCGCCAACACATAACCTATAAACACCAGAAACTAGGTGTAACTCCTGGACAGAGTACTAGGGTGGTTAAGAAGCCGAGAGGGTCAATTAAGTATCCCAATGCATGGTAGTAACTGATTCTTAAATCACACATACAGATCTCAGTTCTTAAGGACGGCCTCAATGAAACAACCCACCATGTACTCCTACATGGCCTCTCATCGATACCTTTACCAAATCATGTTCAACACATCCCTCACATTACTGACGTAATCATTTCACTCTAACCCATCACCCAGATGAACCAGACCTGACACAACTCGAAGCATAGCAGGCATAGCAAGGTAGGAAACACGGACAAGGCTCAATCCATTCCTACACATGCTAGTGGGTTTCATCTAGTTACTGTGGCAATGACAGGTCATGCAGAGGATAAGGGTTCAACTACCGGAGCACACAACCGTTTGAAACGTTGTTGTCTTCATGCAGTAAATGAGAGCAGGAACAAGAACATGGGATTGTATCGATATGATCAATGGGGCTGCTTGCCTGATGGAGTAGTAGTAGGGTACTGCCCTTCAGTCGGATATTCAAAGGTATCCTCGGAGGCAGAACCTACCACGAAAGACACCACAGAACACAACCATCACAAGGCAATATGCAACAATATGATGCATGCTATGACATGGCAATATGAAATGTCTTGGCTAATGGATTGTAAAACATGTTGGTTTGAGTCTATTTGAATCAAAGATTCAAATGGAAGCTCATGTTATTAAGTCGTATGAGTACATTAGCTTGTTTCACTTAAACAGCAAGGTTAAATTGTTCTGTCATGCATGAAACCATTATAGATGGAAATATTGAATTTTTCTGATCAAATTTCATATATAAATATTTGCATTTGGAGTTACAGATTAATTCTTATGAATTTTTTTGAAGTTTGTAGTATTTTCTGGAATTTCCTGTATAAAAGTAAATCCAGAAAATAGTTATTGCGTCAGCTGTGCGTCATGGTGACGTCAGCGGTCAACGGGGCCGGCCTAGGTGAAACCTGACCAGTGGGTCCCGTCTGTCAGTAGTTAGTTAAACTAACTAGAATTAGTTAGCGTTAAACCTGGTTAATTAGCAGGGCGGGCCCCACCTGTCATGGACTCAGGGGGGAGTCAACCTGGGCCCACACGGAGTCAACCAGGGTCAAACAGGGTCAAACTTGTCGGCGTTTAGCCGCCGGCGAGACCAGACGCGGCGGTGGGGTGCGGGTTTCGTTCTCCGGCGAACAAACGACAGCGGAGCATGTCTACGTGAAGCTGGGAATGAGCCGCGTCGTTTGGTGGCAGTGGTTGAGCTCGGGGTGGCCGAGAACGTTGCCGACGACGACCTTGGCGGTCGCTGGAGTTCGGGCGAGGTCGAACACGAGGCTACGGGGCACGACGAGGCGCGTGGGGTGGTGCGTTGGGCTCCTGCGAGTGCGGTGAAGATGGTGACGTGCTCGGAATCAAGCCCAAGTGGTTGTGGCCACGATAGTGACGTGCGGTGGCGGCGGCGAGTGTGGCCGAGCTCGGTGCGGTTTCTACGAGGCGCGAGAGCAAGGACGGGAGGGGTGGAGAGGTGTAGCAGCTCACGGTGAAAACGATGGTGCAGACGACACGGTCGGGACGAGCTGGTGCGGCGGAGACGGCGAGGGGGATCTGCGGCGGCGTTCGGTGAAGACGAGCTTGATGGAGATGAAGGAGAGCATGCGAGCGCTCGGGGCTCGGCTAGCTCGACATTGCGGATGATGGCGGAGCTCGTGGACAAGTCAGCGCGGCGCGGGGACGACGGAGGACGTGAGCTTCACGGTTGCGTGGGCGCAGCAGCGTCGGCCATGGTGCGGGAAAGCGAGGGAGAGAGGCAGGGACGCGGGCGACGTGTCTGCAGGGTCGGGACGGCGACGTGGAGCCTGCCCAAGTGTTCAGGAGCGCGGGCGGCAAGCAGCTAGCGTCGTGGTGAGCTCGCGCTCACCGGCGTCACCTCTCTGTCTTCTCTGGCAAGAGGAAGCAGCTGGCTGGCACGGGCCATCACAGTGCTGGGCCGACCAGTGGGCTGCCAAGTGAGATTCTCTCCCTCTCTTTATTCTATTTTTGGTTTTTCTATTTTTCTATAACTGTGTGGCTTTATTTAAAATAGTTAGGCACTTCCAAAAATCCTGAAAATAATCAGGGGCTCTGTTTGGAATATTTCGAACAGCCCACACTTATTTCCAGAATTATTTGGGCATTTAAAATATTTTATAGCATTTAAATGCCCAAATGCAAATAGGTAATGATTTAATCCAATGACCTTATGTGTCCTAAAAAATTGTGAACCCATTTTGTCAGAGGTTCTAACCCAAGACAAAAAGGGTGGACTTTTTAGAAGGGCATTTCAGGTTCATTGAAAATGATTTTAGTAAACCCTAGTTGTTTTCAGGGGAGTGCTGGGGGTTCTGTCATCCCCGTTTCAAATTTTTGGAAAAGTAGACATGATGCAACACTCTAATGCATGAACGAGCTAGGGTGTGACGGGATCAGAGAGGGAATGATGGTTAGGGAGAGAAATGATACACTTGGGTGAAAGCCAAGGGTACCCAAGTGTTTAAGTCCATATGAAAAGATTCGAAAACTCCAAATTTCAAAATCAATTCAAATGAAAAACCAGGCAAATAAAGGAGGGAAAAAACCAGGCTGTCACACACATCGACCGCTATCCAACATGCATCTAGAGTATTAAGTTCATAAGAACAGAGTAACACATTAAGCAAGATGACATGATGTAGAGGGATAAACTCAAGCAATATGATATAAACCCCATCTCTTTATCCTCGATGGCAACAATAGAATACGTACATGCCTTACTGCCCCTGCTGTCACTTGGAAATGACACCGCAAGATTGAACCAAAAGCTAAGCACTTCTCCTATTGCAAGAAAGATCAATCTAGTAGGCCAAACTAAACCGATAATTCGAACAGACTTGCAAGTATATCAAATCATGCATATAAGAATTCAGAGAAGAACCGAATATTATTCATAGATAAACTTGATCATAAATCCACAATTCATCGGATCTCGGCAAACACACCGCAAAAAGTATTACATCGAATAGATCTCCAAGAACATCGAGGAGAACTTTGTATTGAGAATCAAAGAGAGAAGAAGCCATCTAGCTAATAACTACGGACCCAAAGGTCTGTGGTAAACTACTCACACATCATCGGAGAGGCTATGGTGTTGATGTAGAAGCCCTCCGTGATCGATTCCCCCTCCGGCAGAGCACCGGAAAAGGCCCCAAGATGGGATCTCACGGGTACAGAAGGTTATGGCGGAAAAGTGGTTTCGTGGCTCCCCTAATGTTTTTAGGGTATAATAGTATATATATATAGGTGGAAGAAATAGGTCAGTGGAGCTCCGTGGGGCCCACGAGGGTGGGGGGCGCACCCTCCTGTCTCGTGACCGCCTCGTGGAGTTCCAGACTTCAACTCCAAGTATTCTGGATTGCGTTTGTTCCAAGAAAGATCATCAGGAAGGTTTCATTCTGTTTGGATTCTATTTGGTATTCCTTTTCTGCAAAACACTGAAATAGGCAAAAACAGAAACTGGCACTGGGCCTTCGGTTAATAGGTTTGTCCCAAAAATAATATAAAATAGCATATTAAAGCCCATTAAACATCGAAAACAAATAATATAATAGCATGCAACAATAAAAAATTATATATACGTTGGAGACATATCATGTACCAGTGGGTATCGAGCGGTGCGGAGGGCGGCGTGGCACCGCGCTTCCTCCAATAGAGTGATCTGATTGGTCCGCCACTAACCTTGCCTTGACTCATCATAAGCCAACACCTGGGGGTGACGAGTGAGAAAGTTTTGTAGGGAGGATGGCCTCCACCCCATATACAAGGAAGAATGGTGTTTTGCCAGTGGATTTAGTTGCTGTCATGCTGACAGACCACAACATGGAAGGTAATTTATCAACCCAGCCACTCTTTTTCAGTTTATCAAATGTCCTGGTCTGTCAGCATTTATCAACCCGGACCACAACATGTTGACAGTCCTTTTAGCTCCTCTGCGTTAGCGTGTTTGGCTTGTCCGTTGCTACAAGGGCGGGTGACAGAAGCAAAACAAATCTAGGTATCGATGCTGTCGCAGTAGTCTCGGAAGGTGCCGCTGGTGAACTGAGAGCCGTTATCGGTGATTATGCGGTTAGGTACTCTAAAGAGGGACACCAATCCTCTGATGAACTTGACAGCCGATTGGGCTGGGATGGTACAAACTGGCTCTAACTCGACCATTTGGTGAACTTGTCGATGGCGACGTAGAGGTACTGGTACCCGCCGATGGTGCATGTGAAAGGGCCAAGGATATTCAAGCCCCAGACCACAAAAGGCAAAGAGAGCAGGATGGTCTGCAGGCCCTGAGCAGGCTGGTGTATTTGTTTCGCATGAAACTGAGAAGCCTTAAAACTTCAGACCATTTCGGCTGCGCCTGAGAGTGTCGTGGGCCAGAAAAATCCTTACCGGTAGGCCTTGCCTATGAGGGTGCAAAACGAGGCGTGACTACCGCATTCACCTCCGTGGATGTCTGCCATGAGCTTGCACCGTCTTTTCGATATATGCATTTGAGGGATACCGTGTTACGAGTGTCGGCATCAAAACCGGCGGATCTCGGGTAGGGGGTCCCGAACTGTGCGTCTAGGTCGGATGGTAACAGGAGGCAGGGGACACGATGTTTTACCCAGGTTCGGGCCCTCTTGGTGGAGGTAAAACCCTACGTCCTGCTTGATTAATATTGATGATATGGGTAGTACAAGAGTAGATCTACCACGAGATCAGAGAGGCTAAACCCTAGAAGCTAGCCTATGGTATGATTGTTGTTCGTCCTACGGACTAAAACTCTCCGGTTTATATAGACACCGGAGAGGGATAGGGTTACACAGAGTCGGTTACAATGGTAGGAGATCTACATATCCGTATCGCCAAGCTTGCCTTCCATGCCAAGGAAAGTCCCTTCCGGACACGGGACGAAGTCTTCAATCCTGTATCTTCATAGTCCAGGAGTCCGGCCGAAGGTATAGTCCGGCCATCCGGACACCCCCTAACCCAGGACTCCCTCAGTAGCCCCTGAACCAGGCTTCAATGATGACGAGTCCGGCGCGCAGATTGTCTTCGGCATTGCAAGGCGGGTTCCTCCTCCATGTACTTCATAGAAGATTTTGAACACAAAGGTAGTGTCCGGCTCTGCAAAATAAGTTTCCACATATTGCCATAGAGAGAATAATATTTACACAAATCTAATCTGCTGACATATTCCGTAGCCTGACATCACACCACGGCCAAGTCTTTATTCGAATCGTTTTACTGTCCCACCTCAGCGCGTTTAGCGAGGCGGTTTCCCTGGCACGTCTTGTTAAAGCAGAGATCGTGTTCCCTTATTCCGGGATTCTCATCAATACAGGTGTGGGTAACCCAACCGCGCCATTGACTACGACGCTTGGGAGATAAGCGAGTTTTACCAGGCTGGTGGGGGTGCATAGTCGCGTCTGCCCATATAAGGGGATAAGGATCCACATTTTCATCCACACCTTCTTCCTCCTTTGCCTATCCATTTCCGTGCACTCGAGCTCCAGCGCCCAAGTCCGCACACCCCACCTCAACCTTCTCCAATCATGTCCAGAGCGGGAGGCAAGTGGATGGTCTCCTCCGTCACGGAGGGACATATCAAAGGACTGAGGAAGGCCGGATACTTGTCTAACAACATTGCGCATCGGCTTCCCGAAGAGGGGCAGCTCATCCCCACCCCTAGGCCCCATGAGAGGGTGGTGTTCCTTCCCCATTTCCTCTGCGGACTGGGCTTCCCTCTCCACCCATTTGTCCGGGGGCTCATGTTCTACTATGGCCTGGATTTCCACGATCTGGCCCCGAACTTTGTCCTCAACATCTCGGCGTTTATCGTCGTGTGCGAGGCTTTCTTCCGCATCCGCCCCCATTTCGGCCTATGGCTCAAGACTTTCAATGTCAAGCCGAAGGTGGTGCGCGGCACCCAAGCGGAGTGCGGAGGCGCCATGGTGGGCAAGATGCCCAACGTCCTATGGTTCGAGGGCTCCTTCGTGGAATCCCTAAAGGGGTGGCAATCGGTGTGGTTTTACATCACTGAGCCGCGCGACCCTGAATGGGTCGCAGCCCCCGAGTTCCGATCCGGACCCCCTACACGGCTCATCTCCTGGAAAGAGACGGGCCTGTCGTGGGGTAAAAAAAGGAGAGCTGACCGGACTCCAAACATGCGTCCAAACCCTGGTGGACAGGAAGCTCAAACTTGTCAACGTAGTCCAGGTTATGCTCATCCGCCGGATCCTCCCGTGTCAACAACGGGCTTTCAACCTGTTGGAGTTCGACCCGGCGCGGCACCGAACTCTGAGCAGGCTCTTCGACACGACATATGAAGATGCCTGGAAGGTGCTTTTCAAGGGCGCCGAGGCCCTCGCATCCGCTACCGAGGATTGCGGATTCAGCACGCAGCATCACGCTCGTGCGGTAAGCTGCTTTTACCTTTTACATGGTATTAGTTTTTCATAGTTTGACTCCATGCGGGATCTAAGCTCCCTTACCTTTGACAGGATTGGCAGGAGATGTCCGGACAGATCAACTGTCCGGCTCCTTTGCCCGAAGGCCCAGTGGATGCTCGCTTGGAGAAGCTGCTGGTTCCGGCACCCTACGTGGTGCCGGAGAAGAAGGCCAAGAAGAAGGCCACGGGGACTCGAAAGAGTGCCCGGCGCCAGGAGGTGTCGGATTCATCATCCGACGACTCCAAGGCGCACTCCTCCCATGAAGACGAGGAGGATGAAGAAGAGGCCTCTCCCCCTCCAGCGGGGGGAGGGAGGAAAAGGAAGGCTGCCCCAACCGGGGAGGCCGAAGGGTCCAAGAGGGGGAAGACCCCTCCTCCGGACTACTCCACCAACACCGACGATGGCGAAGAGGAGTGGCTGCACAGGGCCAAGCCCCTGGCGAGATCGTAAGTATCCGGATACCAGAGTGATTCATAGTATTCCCCCATTGCACAGTTTTTCCTTACGTCGAACATGATTGTGCAGTCCGCCCAAGGCCGGTCTCGACGAGTTGTCGAGCGGCTCCCTGGATTCGTCGTATGTGAATTCTCTTTCGACGGCTTCCTCCCCCCACCCTACGGACGGCGCCGAGGTGGCATCCCAACAGGTTCCATGCCAGGAGGAGGTGGTCCTGGAGGCGCCGCAAGGCAACCTCCCGGACTCCAGGCGTAAAGGGGATAGAACCCCCAAGGGCTCCAACTCTGGCCTTGAGCCGGACACCGCGTCGGAACCTTCAACGGTTCCGGACGCCGGTAGGCAGCCTCCTTCCAAGAGGAGCAAGCCTACCGAGCCGGTGACCTTCGTCCAACTGGAGGCACCGGACAGTTTGCTGGACACGCTTAACGGCGCCTCCATCGACGAGGAGCACCGCACTATTATGAGTGCGGTGATCCAAAAGGTTCAGTCCGCCAAGAGCGGACTGACTGAAGCATGTGCCAGCCTTCTGACAGGCTTTGAGGTAAGTAAAGAATATGTAAAAATATTACCGCATAGACAGTAGCCCCTGATGCTCTGTTCGGTGTTCGGAAAGAAAAGCCGAATAGAGGATCTAATAACATTCGCAGGAGTCTAACATGATCAAGTCAATATGCGTATGCAAGCTTCGCTGCTGCCCTCCGCCGCACTGACTGCGGAGGTGGATACGCTGAAGCAGAACCTCGAGCGGTCCGAGCAAGAGCTCGGCCTAGCCAAGCAGCAGCTCGAGGAGGAGGAAGGTAAGGAATACCTTATTGAAATATGTGAAAGGTGCAATTGCAAAAAGTGACAGGATTAACGCGGCTATTGTAGGGGCCACAACTGAGGTGGCGACCCTTAAGCAAGCGCTGTCCGAGGCCGAAAAGAGGGCGGCCGCGGAGCGCACCGAGCGGGAGAAGCATGAGACGCAGGTTGGCGAGGTGCGGCAAGAGCTCCAGGCTCTCATGGAAAAACATGAGAGTTTGGAGCTTGACTCGAATACGCGAGAGTTTGATCTCGCGGCGGCCATTGAAGATGCCAAGTCTGCCAAGGCCGAAGCCCAGAAGGCCCTCCAGGAGGTTGAGGCAATAAAAAAGATAGCGGCGAGTAAGGCATTCTTTATGCAAAGCAAGCACGTAAAATTGAATTATTTGTCACTTACCCGAATCCGGAGCTCTCCAGGAGCATTCGCAGACTTGCCCCGTAGCGTGTCGGATGCTGCCGCCTTCTACCGAGCCGAGGAGGGAAGCTCGACGGAGAAGGTCTTCTGGTCTCAGTATGCTGAGGCCGAACACCCGGTGCCCTTAAGCGACCAGCTGAAATAACTGGTCGAGCTCCATAAGGTGGCCGAACAGGACATGAAGGGCCTCATAGTCCGACTGTGGCCTGGAGAGGCCATGCCTGGGAGCTACTTCGGGCAGGTGAGGCGGCTGGTGGAGGCCTGTCCAAGGCTCAAAGTCATCAAGTGCTCCGTATGCATCGAGGGTGCCCGTAGGGCGCTTGCCCATGCGAAGGTGCACTGGGACAAGCTGGATGCTGAGAAGCTTGTGAAGGACGGGCCACCGCCGGGCAAGGAGCATCGCAAGCCCGAGATGTATTATGAGGGCGTTCTGAAGGGTGCCCGCCTTGTGGCGGATGAATGTTCCATGAATGTAATTTTTCAGTGAACTCGCTCATTTTGTCCTATGCGCTGAAAACTTGTTCATGTGCGCTAAGCAATGCTTTTTGAATTTAAAATATTACCTTCTGTGCGGCCATTTATCAAATTTGAGAGATGGCGAGTCGTCGGCTTCTGCCCCCATGGCACGAGTGCTGGGGTGTTCGGGATAAACATGAGCGCTCTTTTTCCCATTCTTGGGTCCTTCGAGGGAGGCGCTCAACACAAAGAACAAGGCAATCGGGCTATAATGCTTGAACACTCTCACTTAGCCATAGAATTCTATAATTTTAAATTTCGGCGAAGCCCCTAGTGTTCGGAAGACCGAGTTCGGGGCGCTATACACGCCTAGGTCGGACAAAGCCGACTCCTTTCTCTAAGCGGCATAAGTCTGTAGGGACTCGAAATCCTCTCGAACAGCGACCAGCTCTCGCCTCATCATGACGGTCAGTTTTAGCTTTCTCTACTGAGGTGCTTAGCCCAGCTCAACTAGGGCACAATTGCGGTAGTTCTCCTAGTGCTAACTTAGCCGATATAACGGAACACAAGGTACCAAAACATAGGAGCCGGGCAAAACCAACTATTGACCGAAGACATGATTCGGAGCCGATGCATATAATGCTATAAGTTCGGGGTGCCGCACTTGTGAAAGTGTTCGGACCTCTCACACCATGTTGTGGGGTACTTAAGCCCCTGGCGTATTGGCCGTACCAAAGTGTACGGGTGCAACATGTCATTAATGAACATATATTCGTAAAAAAGAGGTAATGCAATAATAGACGGAAGCTATGCATTGTTTATTTAAAAAAGCTACGATCAAAGTAGAACGATACAAATAGTGCGATAAGCAAAAGATGGGACTATCAAATATGTCCTTTCCAGGGGCGAGCTGCGCAATGTTATGCGAAACAGGTATACTGCTTGTTATAGAGACCACCTTAGAGTTCCGTAGTGCGGCGTAGCTTTCTGCTTCCCTGGTTGTATCGTTTGTGCGGCAATTGTATTGACGGACAAGCCTTCCGAAGAATGGAGTCCTGAAAATAAGAGAAAATTAAGAAATCTGCAGCCCCTAGTGCGGTTTAAGCCGTGTTTCGGGCGTGCCGCGATGGTGCCCCTCCCCCTGTGCCCATTGTATTTCCAGAGCGTAGTTGTGTACACGCAACACTGGTTTCGCAAGTTCGCGAGGGCTGGGGTTGGGGCCATATTGCTATGCTTGCTCGGAACATGCCAGGCGGTCTTGTTGTAGGTTACTCCGGGCGCGCTTGATGGTGTCCAGACGTTTAGTGGCCAAACGAGAGAATTGCCTTGAGAGGCTGCTTTCTACTTCCGCTGCGATAGCCACCATATGCTCCTCCATTCGGAGAGAGCGTTCAGTGTTTCCATTGACCGTGATTACTCCTCGAGGGCCTGGCATCTTGACCTTGAGGTATGCGTAGTGCGGCACCGCATTGAACTTGGCAAATGCGGTTTGCCCGAGCAGTGCGCGATAGCCACTGCGGAACGGGACTATGTCGAAGATTAACTCCTCGCTTCGGAAATTATCCGGAGATCCGAAGACCACTTCAGTGTAACTGAGCCTGTACAGTTGGCTTCTACACCTAGTATGACGCCTTTAAAGGTCGTTCTGGTGGGTTTAATCCTCGAGGGATCGATGCCCATTTTCCGCACTGTATACTGATAAAGCAGGTTCAGGCTACTGTCGCCGTCCATAAGGACTCTAGTGAGGTGAAATCCGTCAATAATTGGGTCTAGAACCAATGCGGCGAATCCGCCATGACGGATGCTAGTGGGGTGGTCCCTTCGATCAAAAGTGATCGGGCAGGAAGACCATGGGTTGAACTTTGGGGCGACTGGCTCCATCGCGTATATGTCCCTTAGCGCACGCTTCTACTCCCTCTTGGGGACGTGGGTTGCGTATATCATGTTCACCGTTCGCACTTGTGTGGGAAAACCTTTCTGTCCACTGTTGTTCGGCGGCCGGGGCTCCTCCTCGTCATTGCTATGCAGCCCCTTGTCTCTGCTTTCGGCATTTAACTTGCCTGCCTGCTTGAACACCCAACAATACCTGTTGGTCTGATTGGCTGCTTTTTCAGGGGTGCCATGTATCTGGCATGAGCAATCGAGTATTCGGTCCAAACTGGACGGGCCCGGAGTATTTCTTTTGAATGGCTTTTTCCGCTGACTGGGTTTAGAGCCTCTGAATCCGGCATTAACTGTCGTATCCTCAGCATTGTCGCCGTTAATGCGGCGCTTTTGCTTGTTGCGACGCGACCTGCCACTTCTGTCCTTGGTATCCAAATTACCAGGGCTCTTGGTCATGTTATTGCTGCGAGCTAGCCAGCTGTCTTCTCCCCTGCAAAAGCGGGTCATAAGTGTCGTGAGGGCTGCCATAGATTTCGGCTTTTCCTGTCCTAGGTGCCGTGCAAGCCACTCGTTGCGGTTGTTATGCTTGAAGGCTGCTAGGGCCTCTGCGTCCGGACAGTCGACGATTTGATTTTTCTTGGTTAGGAACCGTGTCCAGAATTGTCTGGCCTATTCCTCTGGCTGCTGAATTATGTGGCTAAGGTCATCGGCGTCTGGTGGTCGCACATAAGTGCCCTGGAAATTGTCGAGGAATGCGGCTTCCAGGTCCTCCCAACAACCAATTGATTCTGCTGGCAAGCTGTTAAGCCAATGCCGAGCTGGTCCTTTAAGCTTGAGTGGGAGGTATTTGATGGCATGTAGGTCATCACCGCGGGCCATGTGGATATGAAGGAGATAGTCCTCGATCCATACCGCAGGATCTGTTGTGCCATCGTATGATTTGATGTTCACGGGTTTGAAACCCTCGGGGATTTGATGATCCATTACTTCATCTGTGAAGCATAGTGGGTGTGCGGCGCCTCTGTATTGGGCTATATCATGACGCAGCTCAAACGAGCTTTGTCCACTGTGTTCAGCCCCGCCGGATTTACTGTATCCGGAGTGACGATTACCGTCTCATGCCGTGGGGTGCCCACGCGATCCGTAGATCGATCTTGTTTGCCTTGCCTTGTCCTCCAATATATCTCGCGGGTCTGGCGCATTTTCCCGTGCCTTGGTATTTTTTGAGCGGCGCCGGGGTGCGGCTTGAGTGGAGGGCCGAGAGGCCTCTTTATCGCGGCCACGGTGTGGCCGGTCGGCCGCATCATGCGCTGGTGATGTAGGTTTAGGTGCTTCCTCCTCTAATCGGGGTAGCAACCTGCGCTTTGGGTAGCTCTTGGAGGGGCGTTCGAGTTCATACTCTTCGGCCGCAAGGACTTCAGTCCATCTGTCGGCTAGAAAATCTTGATCAGCTCTAAGTTGTTGCTGTTTTTTCTTGAGGCTGCTCGCCATGGCCATAAGCCTGCGTTTGAAACGCTCTTGTTCGACGGGATCCTCCGGCATGACAAATTCGCCGTCATCGAGGCTTGCCTCATCTTCGGAGGGAGGCATATAATTATCGTCCTCGACCTCTCTGTCTGCCGCTCTCTCATGAGGGCTGGCTTCTCCATCCTCCTGTGCTGAATCTTGCTGGAGGTGGTTGTCTTCGGCACTGTCCGGGGTGTTATTATCTCCCGTGCCGGAATCACTGTTTTTGCTTTGGCGGGATTTAGAGCGGCGCCGCTGATGCCGGTGCTTAGGCTGCTTCTTGGAGGGGTTATCCTCTGTTGTTCCATCGCCATTGCCTTTTTTGGGGTGTCCACCATGTATATATCATACAACGAGGTGGCTTTCCAGTGCCCTATAGGCGCTGGTTCTTGATCGTCTCCTGCATCGGCGTCCATACCGTGGATGTCTTCGGAGTCGAAGTCGAGCATGTCGGTTAAATCATCGACGGTGGCTATGAAGTGGGTGGTGGGTGGGCTTTGAATTTCTTCATTATCCGCATCCCAACCTTGCTGACCATAGTCCGGACAGGGCTCTCCTAACAAAGAAAGAGACTTTAGTGAAATCAGAATATCGCCAAAGGGCGAGTGCTGAAAGATGTCCGCGGCGGTGAACTCCATGATCGGCGCCCAATCGGGTTCGATCGGTCGGGGCACGGAGGGCTCGGAGTCTGGAGAGGAGTCCGGCTCCTTGGAGTCACGGGCTTCGCAGAGAATAGGGCTGGTGTTCGGCTCGATCGCCGTAGAGATTCCAGCCCCCGAGGCGGTGTCTAACCACGCATCCTCGGTTGGTGTGATCGGCTCCGAGCTAGGGGTCGGAGCGGACACAGGTGCGGCCACCAGGGCATTGTTCGGTGGCAGAGCTAAATCATGCCCATCGTGACAGTGAAGTGCGCTCGGGTGTGGCTCAAATCTGTCAAAGATCAAGTCTCCGCGGATGTCGGCCGTGTAGTTCAAACTTCCAAATCTGACCTGATGGACAGGGGCGTAGCTTTCGATCTGCTCCAAATGACCAAGCGAATTGGCCCGCGGTGCAAAGCTGCCGAATACGAAGATTTGTCCGGGAAGAAAAGTCTCACCCTGGATCGCATCGCCGTTGATGATCGGAGAAGCCATCGGGCCTAAAAGTGACAACACAGAGGAACTCTCAATGAAAGCACCAATGTCGGTGTCAGAACCGGCGGATCTCGGGTAGGGGGTCCCGAACTGTGCGTCTAGGTCGGATGGTAACATGAGGCAGGGGACACGATGTTTTACCCAGGTTCGGGCCCTCTTGATGGAACCCTACGTCCTGCTTGATTAATATTGATGATATGGGTAGTACAAGAGTAGATCTACCATGAGATCAGAGAGGCTAAACCCTGGAAGCTACCCTATGGTATGATTGTTGTTCGTCCTACGGACTAAAACTCTCCGGTTTATATAGACACCGGAGAGGGCTAGGGTTACACAGAGTCAGTTACAATGGTAGGAGATCTACATATCCGTATCACCAAGCTTGCCTTCCACGCCAAGGAAAGTCCCTTCCGGACATGAGACGAAGTCTTCAATCTTGTATCTTCATAGTCCAGGAGTCCGGCCGAAGGTATAGTCCGGCCATCCGGACACCCCCTAACCCAGGACTCCCTCAACGACGGACTCGCTAAAGATCTCTGTCCTTCAAGGAGTACAACTTGGATTGGCGCATGATCCTTTCCGCATCAGCTTCTCCCTCCAGGAGGATCTTTTGAGTTAAGAATTTTCTTATTTCTTATGTCCAATCTGGTATTTGGTGGGAGAGGGGTAGTAGGGTCCGGGGGTCGCTAAGTGCGGTGCCAACAGAGGAGCCTGGGGTGTTAGCTCTATCCTTTAGTCTGCCACTACCTAGGATAAGAATTACTTCCTCCTGCTCCTCGACCTTGATGGACGGATCAATGAGCCTCTCTTTGAATACACCGGTTGGTTGTGGTTGCCGCATGGTGGATTTCTTGGCGATGTCGTCGGTGTAGTGATTGTCTAGGAGGGGAATGTGCTTGAAGCTCATGCCTAGAAAATTCCTCTCCATCCTTTTGACAGTCGCCAAGTATGTGGCCATCTCGGGGTCCTTTTCCTTGTAGGCCTTGTTGGAATGGTTAATGACCAACTGGGAGTCTCCTTTTATGACTAAGCGGTTTATCCCGAGAGCTATGGCCACCCGGAGACCGGCAATTAGTACCTTGTACTCGGCGATGTTGTGGGAGACCTTACCATGCTTGAAGTCCAGTTGCACTAAGTAGGACATTTGGTCATCATTGGGGGATGTGTAAATGACCCCCAGTCACCATCCCTTATAGTGAGAATGCTCCGTCGAAGTTCATTATCTAGTGTTCCGGGGCTTCCCGCCCGGGAAGGGCAGATTGTTCCCGGATCTTTTATGGAGTAGCTGGTGTCAATTCTGTTACAAATTCCGCTAGGGCTCGGCTTTTGATGGTTTTGGTAGCCACGAACGCTAGCGTGAAAGCCTAAAGTTTGATTCCCCACTCTACCACATGCCCCGTTGCGTTGGGACTGTGCAAGACTCCTTCAAGTGGGAATGCTATGACGACTTTGATTGGGTGCCCCTAGAGGTAGTGTCACAGCTTTCTTGAAGTGATGAGGAGGGCATACAACTACTTATGTGGCATAGGGTACCGTTCCCAGGCTTCTCGAAGCACCGTATTGACAAAAATATGCTAGGTGCTACACTGGGAGGCCCTTTACAGGCTATGGGGTTTTCCCTTCGATAGTTGATTCTTGAGCAGGCTTCGATGGGTCTACCAAAGGCCCCCGGTCCGCCACAAGGACAACACTCACTATTTGCAGAGTGGCCGCCAGGTAGAGCAGCATCGGCTCATTGGGGCAGGGTGCCACCATGACTCGGGGTGTAGCCAAGTGTTTCTTCAAATCCCGGAAGGCTTGATCAGCTTCCGGGGCCCATTCAAAAGACCCAGTTCTTTTCAAATCTTGAAAAATGGTAGGGAACGTTCTCCTAGCTTGGAAATGAATCATCCAAGCACAGCAACGCTTCCCGCTAGACGCTACATGTCCTTGAGGCGCTTTGGGGGCTGCATTTCTTTAAGGGCTCAAATTTTCTCGGGGTTAGCCTCAATGCCTCGGTGCGACACCTGGAACCCGAGTAGCTTTCCGGAGGGCACCTTGAACATGCACTTGTTGGGATTAAGCTTGATATTGGCCTTTCGAAGTTTGGCGAAGGTGTCCTCTAAATCCGTAATTATGGGAACCGAGAGTGATGCGCATGAGCCTTTGGAGGTTGCTCCAGAATTTTTTTAGCCCAAAGGGCATGCAAACAAAGCAATAATACACTCCACAAGGTGTGATGAAAGCTCTTTTTTCTTCATCCTCCTTCGCGATTCTGATCGGATGATAGCCCGAGAAGGCATCGAGGAAACAGAGGAGATCACACCAGGCCGTTGAGTCAAAATTTGGTTGATTCTAGGAAAAGGGTACGGATCCTTCATACAGGCTTTGCTGATATCCTTGAAATCCACGCACAGGCATAGGTCACCATTGGCCTTGGGTACCACGACCGGGTTGGTGACCCACTCAGGGTGCGTTACCTCTCGAATGAACTTAGCATTCTTCAGTTTCTCTATCTGCTGGGTGATGAATTCTTGCTTTTCATGTGACTGTCGCCGGTTCCTCTGCTTGACGGTGCGGCAGCCAGGGCATACAGCCAAGTGGTGCTCGATGATGTCTACTACGGTACCTTCTTCTTGTAGACGTTGTCGGGCCTCCAAGTGCAGAGGTTTGTAGGACAGTAGCAAGTTTCCCTCAAGTGGATGACCTAAGGTTTATCAATCCGTGGGAGGCGTAGGATAATAGGGTCTCTCTCAAACAACCCCGCAACCAAATAACAAAGAGTCTCTTGTGTCCCCAACACACCCAATGCAATGGTAAATTGTATAGGTGCACTAGTTCGGTGAAGAGATGGTGATACAAGTGCAATATGGATGGTAGATATGGGTTTTTGCAATCTGAAAATATAAACACAACAAGGTAACTAATGATAAAAGTGAGCGAAAACGGTATTGCAATGCTTGAAAACAAGGCCTAGGGTTCATACTTTCACTAGTGCAAGTTCTCTCAACAATGATAACATAATTAGATCATATAACAATCCCTCAACGTGCAACAAACAGTCACTCCAAAGTCACTAATAGCGGAGAACAAACGAAGAGATTATTGTAGGGTACGAAACCACCTCAAAGTTATTCTTTCTAATCAATCTATTGGGCTATTCCTATAAGTGCCACAAACAGCCCTAGAGTTCGTACTAAAATAACACCTTAAGACACACATCAACCAAAACCCTAATGTCACCTAGATACTCCAATGTCACCACAAGTATCCACGGGTTTGATTATACGATATGCATCACACAACCTCAGATTCATCTATTCAAACCAACACAAAGAACTTCAAAGAGTGCCTCAAAGTTTCTACCAGAGAGTCAAGACGAAAGCGTGTGCTAACCCCTATGCATAAGTTCACAAGGTCACAGAACCTGCAAGTTGATCACCAAAACATACATCAAGTGGATCACGTGAATATCCCATTGTCACCACAGATTAGCACATGCAAGACATGCATCAAGTGTTCTCAAATCCTTAATGACTCAATCCGATAAGATAACTTCAAAGGGAAAACTCAGTCCATTACAAGAAGGTAGAGGGGGGAAACATCATAAGATCCAACTATAATAGCAAAGCTCGCAGTACATCAAGATCGTGCCTAATCAAGAACACGAGAGAGAGAGAGAGATCAAACACATAGCTACTTGTACATACCCTCAGACCTAAGGGTGAACTACTCCCTCCTCGTCATGTAGAGCACTGGGATGATGAAGATGGCCACCAGTGATGGATTCCTCCTCCGACAGGGTTCCGGAACGGGCTCCCGATTGGTTTTTCCTGGCTACAGAGGCTTGCGGCGGCAGAACCCCCGATATAGGTTCTGTTCTGGGGTTTTTGGGATTCATAAGAGATGTTGGCACCGGGAACAAGTCAGGAGGGCCCACGAGGCGATGACAAGGACGGGGGGCGTGCCCTAGGGGGGCGCCCTCCACCCTTGTGGTGGCCCCGGGACTCCTCTCCGGTATCTTTTTATTCTAGTATTTTTCATATTTTTCAAAAATAATCTCCGTAAATTTCCAGGTCAGTTGGACACTGTTTGATATTCCTTTCCCGTGAAACTCAAAAACAAGGAAAAAACAGAAACTGGCACTGGGCTCTAGGTTAATAGGTTTGTCCCAAAAATCGTATAAAATAACATATAAATGCATATAAAACATCCAAGATGGATAATATAATAGCATGGAACAATAAAAAATTATAGATACATTGGAGACGTTTCAAGCATCCCCAAGCTTAATTCCTGCTCGTCCTCGAGTAGGCAAATGATAAAAACAGAATTTTTGATGTGGAATGCTACCTAACATATTTATCCATGTAATTTCTTTATTGTGGCATGAATGTTTAGATCCATAAGATTCAAAACAAAAGTTTAATATTGACATAAAAACAATAATACTTCAAGCATACTAACAAGGCAATTAGTTCTTCTCAAAATAACATGGCCAAAGAAAGTTTATCCCTACAAAATCATATAGTCTGGCTATGCTCCATCTTCATCACACAAAATATTCAAATCATGCACAACCCCGAGTTTAGCCAAGCAATTGTTGCATACTTTATTATTCTCAAACAAAATCAAATTTCACGCAATACATGACCGTGAGCCATGGACATAGCTCTATGGGTGGAATAGAAGGTGGTTGTGGAGAAGACAAAAAGAAGGAGATAGTCTCACATCAACTAGGCGTATAAATGGGCTATGGAGATGCCCATCAATAGATATCAATGTGAGTGAGTAGGGATTGCCATGCAACGGATGCACTAGAGCTATAAGTGTATGAAAGCTCAAAAAACTAAGTGGGTGTGCATCCAACTTGCTTGCTCATGAAGACCTAGGGCATTTTGAGGAAGCCCATTGTTGGAATATACAAGCCAAGTTCTATAATGAAAATTTCCCACTAGTATTTAAAAATGACAATATAGGAGACTCTCTATCATGAAGAACATGGTGCTACTTTGAAGCACAAGTGTGGTAAAAGGATAGTAACATTGCCCCTTCTCTCCTTTTCTCTCATTTTCTCTCTTTTTTTCTTTTTTTTAATTTTCTCTCTTTTTTCTTTTTTTTGGGCCCTCTTTTTTTATTTGGCCTTTTCTCCCCTTTTTTTATTTCCCCACATGGGACAATGCTCTAATAATGAAGATCGTCACACTTTTATTTACTTACAACTCAAGAATTACAACTCAATACTTAGAACAAAATATGACTCTATATGAATGCCTCTGGCGGTGTACTGGGATGTGGAATGAATCAAGAGTGACATGTATGAAAGAATTTATGAATGGTGGCTTTGCCACAAATACGATATCAACTACATGATCATGCAAAGAAATATGACAATGATGAAGTATGTCATGATAAACGGAACGGTGGAAAGTTGCATGGCAATATATCTCGGAATGGTTATGGAAATGCCATAATAGGTAGGTATGGTGGCTGTTTTGAGGAAGGTATATGGTGGGTCTATGGTACCGGCGAGAGTTGCGCGGCACTAGAGAGGCTGGGAATGGTGGAAGGGTGAGTGTGTGTATAATCCATGCATGGCCTCAACATTAGTCATAAAGAACTCACATACTTATTGCAAAAATCAAGAAGCTATTGAAACCAAGTACTAGACGCATGCTCCTAGGGGAAGGGTTGGTAGGAGTTAACCATCACGCGATCTCGACCTCCACACAAAGGATGACAATCAAAAAATATCTCATGCTCCGACTTCGTTACATAACGGTTCACCATATGTGCATGCTACAGGACTCACAAACTTTAACACAATTATTTCTCAAATTCGCAATTACTTACTATCATGACTCTAATATCACCATCTTCATATCTCAAAACAATCATAAGGAATCAAACTTCTTATAGTATTCAATGCACTTTATATGAAAGTTTTTATTATATCCCTCTTGGATGCCTATCATATTAGGACTAAATTTATAACCAAAGCTAATTACCATGCTGTTTAGAGAATCTAAAAATAATATAAGTGAAGCACGAGAGTTCATCAATTTCTATAAAATAAAACCACTGCCATGCTCTAAAAAGATATAAGTGAAGTACTCGAGCAAACAACAAACTCCTCCAAAAGATATAAGTAAAAATCAATGAGTAGTCGAATAGTTGTATAACTATGTGAAGACTCTCTAGCATTTAAGAATTTCGGATCTTTGGATTTTATTCAAACAGCAAGCAAATCCTAATAAAATGACATTGCAAGGATAGCACATATCGCAGAGTAAGGCATAGCCTAGTGGTGGGGAGGGGTTGATGCCTTCCCACCCACCCAGGTTCAAGGCATGGTACTTGAAATTTTGGTTCGTTGCACCAAATATACTGTAGGGGGTTCCCTTACAGTCTTTCTATCAAAAAAAGGATAGCACATATCATGTGAACAAGCAAAAAACTTAAGCTTAACCAAAACTGACCGGTCATTGTTAAAGAAGAAAGGTGGGATGCCAACCGGGGCATCCCCAAGCTTAGACGCTTGACACTTCTTGAAATATTAACTTGGGATGCCCAAAGCTTGAGTTTTTGTGTCTCCTGAATTCCTCTTATATCACGGTTTTGCTAAATCATAAAAACTTCATACACACAAAACTGAACAAGGACTCATGAGATAAGTTAGTACAATTCCATGCAAAATATTATTATTCTCTACTGTAGAAAATCACTAAAATTATAAATTGACATTTCATACTAAGTGCCTCTGTATATGTAATACTCCCATCCTCAAATAGAATCATTAAACAAGCAAACATATGCAAACAATGCAAACATAACAGCAATCTGTCTAAACAGAATAGTCTCTAAAGAATGCAAGAGGAATCATACTTCCCTAACTCCACAAATTCTAAAAAAATTACCGTACTATAGAGAATTTGTTGTTACTCATTGTGTAAAAATTTCAAGATCTTATCATGTTCTAACTATTCACAAATATTCAAAATATAACAACAAACTTTCTGTTTTCAAACAGCAACATATAGACTTGCAAAATAAGCATGGTAAAGGCTATACATGACATTTTTATTGAACTAAAAGATGCAAAACGTTATTATAAATAGCAGAAACAAAATAAAACTAAAATAAAATTACGCTCCAAGAAAAACTCATATCATGTCGTGAATAAAAATATAGCCTCAAGTAAAGTTATCGATGAACGAAGACGAAAGAGGGGATGCCATCCGGGGCATCCCCAAGCTTAGATGCTTGGTTGTCCTTGAATATTACCTTGGGGTGCCTTGGGCATCCCCAAGATTAGGCTCTTTCCACTCCTTATTCCATAGTCCATCAAAATTCAACCGAAACCTGAGAACTTCACAACACAAAACTCAACAGAAAACTCATGAGCTCCGTTAGTATAATAAAACAAATCATTCACTTTGGTACTATCAAGACAAGATTCATAATTTTTCTCACATGATGCCTACTGTACCCTATCATTTATACACTTTATATTAAGTAATATAAGCCATAGACACTAGAAAAAAGCAAACTATGCATCGAAAACAGAATCTGTCAAAAACAGAACAATTAGTGAAGATCTGAATTGTTCTCATACTTCTGTAACTCTAAAAATTCTGGAAAAAATTAGGATTCTCCAGACAGTTGGTATATCAATCTTGTGTAAACAATTCAGATCAAAATCACGTTCTGGTGAATTTTTAAAATTCCTGGACTAGGAGCAAATTTTTTTGTTTTTGCACAGAATCAAGTCAACTATCATCCACACTATCCCAAAGGCTTTACTTGGCACTTTATTAAAACCAAAGCTATAAAACATGATTACTACAGTAGCATAATCATGTGAATACACAAAAATAGTAGGTATAAATATTGAGTTGTCTCCCAACAAACGCTTTTTCTTTAATGTCTTTTTAGCTAGGCATGATGATTTCAATGATGCTCACATAAAAGATAAGAATTGAAACACAAGGAGAGCATCATGAAGCATATGACTAACACATATAAGCCTAACCCACTTCCTATGCATAGGGATTTTGTGACCAAACAATTTATGGGAACAAGAATCAACTAGCATAGGAAGGCAAAACAAGCATGACATAAAAACTTTCAACACATAGAGAGGAAATTTGATATTATTGCAATTCCTACAAGCATATATTCCTCCCTCATAATAATTTTCAATAGCATCATGAATGAATTCAAAAATATAACCATCACATAAAGCATTATTTTCATGATCTACAAGCATACAAATTTTATTACACATAAGCAAATTTCTTATCATGAATAGTAGTGGGAGCAAACTCAACAAAATAACTATCATGTGAGGCATAATCCAATTGAAAATTAAAATCAAGATGACAAGTTTCATGGTTATCATTATACTTTATAGCATACATGTCATCACAATAATCATCATAGATAGCAACTTTGTTCTCATAACCAATTGGAACCTCTTCCGAAATAGTGGAATCATTACTAAATAAAGTCATGACCTCTCCAAATCCACTTACTAAATATAATCATCATAAATAGGAGGCATGCTATAATCATAATAAATTTGCTCATAAAAACTTGGGGGACAAAAAATATCATCTTCATCAAACATAGCATCCCCAAGCTTGTGGCTTTGCATATCATTAGCATCATGGATATTCAAGGAATTCATACTAACAACATTGCAATCATGCTCATCATTCAAAAATTTAGTGCCAAATTTTTTATAGACTTCTTCTTCTAACACTTGAGCACAATTTTCCTTTCCATCATTTTCACGAAATACATTAAGAAGATGAAGCATATAAGGCAACCTCAATTCCATTTTTTTGTAATTTTCTTTTATAGACTGAACTAGAGGTGAAACCCATAAGATCTCGTGACCAACTCATGGCTCTGGCACATGGATAGCAAGCTTCCATGCACCCCTGTCCATAACTAGTTCTTTGGTGATACTCCAATCCTTCAAGTCTCTCTTAACAGACTCCTCCCATGTAAAATTCAGTCTACCCGCCCTCTCTTGACATTCTCCGCACGCTTTAGCTGTGCGCTATGCACTGGAGCTTCTGGAGGCCTGCACTGAATATGCCCAAACCATCTCAGACAATGTTGGACAAGCTTCTCTTCAATTGGTGCTACCCCAACTCTATATCATATATCATCATTCTGGACTCGATCCTTCCTCATGTGGCCACACATCCATCTCAACATACGCATCTCTGCCACACCTAACTATTGAACATGTCTCCTTTTAGTCCAACACTCAGCGCCATACAACATTATGGGTGGAACCGCCATCCTGTAGAACTTGCCTTTTAGCTTTTGTGGCACTCTCTTGTCGCAGAGAATGCCAGAAGCTTTGTGCCACTTCATCCATCCGGCTTTGATTCGATGGTTCACATCTTCATCAATACCCCCATCCTCCTGCAGCATTCACCCCAAATATCAAAAGGTGTCCTTCTGAGGTACCACCTTCCCATCAAGGCTAACCTCCTCCTCACACCTGGTAGTACTAATACAACACATCATGCATGTACTCAGTTTTAGTTCTACTAAGCCTAAACCCTTTTGATTCCAAGGTTCGTCTCCATATCTCTAACTTCGTATTTACCCCCGTCCGACTATCGTCAACTAGAACCACATCATCCACAAAGAGCATACACCATGGGATATCTCCTTGTATATCCCTTGTGACCTCATCCATCACCAAGGTAAAAAGATAAGGGCTCAAAGCCGACCCCTGATGCAGTCCTATCTTAATCGGGAAGTCATCAGTGACAACATCACTTGTTGGAACACTTGTGACAACATTATCGTAGATGTCCTTGATGAGGGTAATATACTTTGCCGGGACTTTGTGGTTCTCCAAGGCCAACCACATGACATTCCGCGGTATCTTATCATAGGCCTTCTCCAAGTCAATGAACACGATATGCAAGTCCTTCTTTTGCTCCCTGTATCTCTCCATAAGTTGTCGTACCAAGAAAATGGCTTGCATGGTTGACCTCCCAGGCATGAAGCCAAACTGATTTTTGGCGACGCTTGTCATTCTTCTTAAGCGGTGCTCAATGACTCTCTCCCATAGCTTCATTGTATGGCTCATTAGCTTAATTCCACGGTAATTAGTACAACTCTGAACATCGCCCTTGTTCTTGAAGATTGGTACTAATATATTCTGTCTACGTTTTTCTGGCATCTTGTTTGCCCGAAAAATGAGGTTGAAAAGCTTGGTTAGCCATACTATCGCTATTTCCTCGAGGTCTTTCCACACCTCAACGGGGATACAATCAGGGCCCATCGCCTAGCCTCCTTTCATACTTTTTAAAGCCTCCTTAATCTCAGACTCCTGGATTTGCCGCACAAAACGCATGCTGGTCTCATCCAAGGAGTCGTCCAGTTTTTTAAAAGAAAACCGATCCGGTTTTTTTAAGAAAACCCTAACTCGTTTTTTTCGGTTCGCCAGTTTTTCTTTTTAGCGGACGTTCGTCCGTACATTCGTTTTAACGAATGGTTTTCGCTCGTTAGTTATAGATAACGAACGCTCGTTCGTTAGCCTGTTCGTCAGTTTTCTTTTTTCGGATTATTCCGTGATTATTTCTGATCGTGATTTCTAATCTGATTTTCGTTCTAGTTTATCTTTTCGCTCGTTAGTTGGAATCAGGAGATTCAAGCGCCTAGATCTTCGTCTCAAGACCCTCTTTCCGCTTAACCAACTTGCACAAGTTTTTGCTACTGTAAAATTTGACCTAGGTACAGATTAGTAAACTGATCTTGTTTCTTTCACTGTTTGAGTTTCGTTGCTCCGTTCGATTTGATTCTTTTTGCAAACCAGAGTTCTTAAGTTGAACTTTCTGGTTAGATCTTCTTATTTGAGATTTACCCGTGTTTCCTAGCTTGATTGCTTATGTAAGTTATTTTTTGTTTGCGATAGAATTCCCGGAGTGCGAAGCGTGTTATTTGGAGTCTCTAGGTTACATGGATCGTCAGCAAGGCAAGTAACACTTTGATCATACCCTTTTACCAATCCTCAAACATTGCATGGTTAGGATGTCATTAACATGTGGGTTGGGAAGTAGTTGATGAGGTAGAACCTATTACCCTGTTACATTCAAACCCTTGGGAGTTACTTCTACGCGTTGCTTATATTGCTATGCTATGCTCGTAGACGAGGTTTGGTGAGTGAAATCCATGACAGATGTGATATTGATAATTAATGGTTCAACTTAAGGTGGCAACTTAAATACACATCTGGGTGGATTGAGGCACCTGGAGTACCTAGTGTTGCCTGTATTTTTTTGGAAATCCCGGAGTACCCGTGTGATCTTCCTATGGACCGCCACCCAGGCTCAAAGGGAACTGAGATTATTCATGCTAGAAACTTCCGTGTGCAGCCACAAGCTATTATGGGCTCTACCATAGTTGAGTAAGTTACATGAAGCTCTTGAAGAGGTGGATCAGCAGGTAGTGGGATTGTAGGTTTGGTATGGTCTTCCCGGAGTAGAGAGTTAATGTTTCCGAAAGACTGTGTCTCGGTCATCCGTTTCTCAAACACCCTGTAGTGCGAGAAAACCAACGGAGGAGATCGAGTCTTGTGGGGAAAAGTGCGCAAACCTCTACAGAGTGTATAAACTAATCATGGTTAGCCATGTCCCCGGTTATGGACAATCTTGAGTATCTAGTACTTGGAGTATCTTAAGTATCTCATCACTCTAAATTAATATTGTTGGGTTGATAATTACCTTAATTGGGATTGAGTTGGAGGAACCTTCTCAATGATGTTTCAACTACCATGATAGTTAAATTAAAAATCTATTCCTTTGTTGTAGGGAAAAATTGGCTTTTCGCAAAAACTATAACCTTAGAGCTCTCCACCAGCCAAATATGCATGTAGTGATAGCATTATTCTGTTCTTGCTCTACTGTGTTATTTTGCCAGCATATTCCATGTGCTGACCCGTTTTCGGGCTGCAACGTATTATGTTGCAGACTTTTCAAACGAGGAGTAAGGTTCGTTATGTCGTTGCCGTGCAGCTCAGCTATGCCGTTGGAGTTGATGGACTCACTTTATCTTCCAAGCCTTCCGCTGTTATCGTATTAGATGGCCTTAAGCCATATTTATTGTAATAAGTTCTCTTTGGAGACATTCGATGTAATAAGTGTGTGATTGCTACTCTGTTATAAATCCTTGAGTACTGTGTGTGTCAGCATTACCGATCCAGGGATGACACTGAAGCACGGAGACTTGACCGTTTGAGGTCGGGTCGCTATAGGTACGGTGAGGAAGCTCTTCCGAAGGTGGTGTCTCTTGATTACCTACATGTGAGGCAGGAAGGAGGCCGGGATAGTCAGCCATGATTGGCACTACTGTGACGTCATAGCTCGCCTGGTAGAATACTCCCTCCTCAAGCTCTATGAATATGTCCAGATCCTCTTCATGTCCGGGGTGAAGGTCCGGGTTACGGTTCTCCGGCTGTGGAGCGGGGCTATAGATCCCTGCTATAACCTTCCGCCATTGCTGTTGCAAATGGATGGGTTAATGCCGATTAAACATGACTCAGGGAGAGTATTGAGTAGAGTGATGGGATTAAAACTCACCCAGCTAGGGGATTGTACATAGAAAATCCTTCCCGGAGCGTAAGACGAGTGAACTCCTCTTTCTCCCCTTTATACAGATCGGCCAGTATTGCGGCTAGGGTGGTAAGGGAATCCGGACCCTTTCGTCCGCAGCGCGAGGCGTCGTCTTCCCCATTGTAGTGCCACATGGGAAGCCCCTTGAATTGGAGCGGCTGAACACCTCGCACTATGGAAGTGGCCATTACCTCGATTATTGACAATCCGGACTGGGCGAGTGTCCTTATCTTGCCCATTAATTGTTGGACTTCCACACTATCTTCCTCCTCGAGGCTCCGAGGGTGCTAGCTATGGCGTTTCTTCAATGGAGCACTAATAAATTCAGGAAGGCCCATTCGGACTGGGTCAGGGAGAGCGACATCCTCAATATAGAACCACTCTGAGGGCCACTCTTCGGACGCCTTCTTCGCCGTGCCGGATAAGTATCTGGTCCCGGCTATGCGCCATGTTTCGGCGCCACCCACCTCAAATATAGATCCCTTTTGGGAGCGAGGGACGAGGCAGAATAGTTTCCTCCATATCTCGAAATGGGCCTTGCGGCCCAAGAATAGCTCGCAAAGAGCAACGTAGCCCGCAAGGTGCAGAATGGAGCCCGGCGTGAGATTGTGCAGTTGGAGGCCGTAGTACTTCAGAAGACCTCGGAGGAAGGGGTGGATAGGAAACCATGCGCCTCTTATTAAGAAGGATATAAAGCACACTCGCTCCCCCTGGTTGGATTGGGGAAATTTTCCGCCAGGGCTCCGCCCGTATAAGAGGTTAATCCTGCCCGGACAGGGACTAGATCCGCGGGGGGGGGGGGGGTATCCCTATGTTTGAAGCTTACTTAGCTGGTCGTGGGATATTGAGCATTTCCCCCGATCGCCTTTTCGGAGCCATGGGGCCGAGAGGAAGAACTAGGAACGCTAGCCATGTTGGAATGGTTTCTCCTAGCAAGCTCTAAGGATTTTCCGCTCGATGTGGAATGGGATCTAAGATCCAGTCCCTTTAAATAGACGACCTGCTTACATGGCCAGGGTGTTATGTGCAAAAAAGCACTTTGACCTTTCGTGTTCGCTCAACACATGGAAACCGAAGCGGTGGAGGCGCAGAAGCCAATGGATACGACATTAAATGGAAAGTCGAGTGTGACTCTTCAGATTAGACGCTTTGAAGTATTCGGAAGAAAAACACGCCTTGCAATGCTGAAGACTATCAGCGCGCCGGACACATCGTCGTAGAAGCTGGTTTGGGGGCTACTGAGGGAGTCCTGGATTAAGGGGTCCTCGGGTGTCCGACCTGTGTGACATGGGCCGGACTATTGGGCCATGAAGATACAAGATAGAAGACTTCCTCCCGTGTCCGGATGTGACTCTCCTTTGCATGGAAGGCAAGCTAGGCGTCCGGATGTATTATTTCCTTTCTCTGTAACCGACTTTGTATAACCCTATGATCCTCCGGTGTCAATATAAACCATAGGGTTTAGTCCGTAAAAACAATCACAATCATACAGGCTAGACTTCTAGGGTTTAGCCACATCGATCTCATGGTAGATCAACTCTTGTAATCCTCATACTCATCAAGATCAATCAAGCAGGACACATAGGGTATTACCTCCATCAGGAGGGCCCGAACTTGGGTAAACATCGTGTCCCCTGTCTCCTGTTACCATCGACCCTAGATGCATAGTTCGGGGCCCCCTACCCAAGATCCGCCGGTTTTGACACCGACACTGGTGCCCGGACTGACCGGAATTTTGGTTCGTCACTGGCGTTGAAAGTTATGGCGGTGTCGTTCCAGGGGTTTATTGTTGTGACTTGGCAGACTTCGGCGAGGTCGCGGAGTTCCCTTTTGCGTCAATCGTTTGAAGCAAAATTCTCAAAGACCGTCAATACTCTAAGGTCATCGTCTTCCGGGGGGTGTTGCTCTGAGGTGTTTTTGGTGAGGATATCCTCGCCGCTCTTGGCCACTTGCCAGAGTATCCAACATACTCTAAGGCTGTGGGTTAGTACGGTATCCAGTGTCATGTGTATTTTGCATGGCCTATCGAGCCATCCCCCCAGAACGGTTCTGCGCCCCGTAATGGGCTTAGTTTTCTTCACTACGGTGGTTGATACGTCTCCGTTGTATCTACTTTTCCAAACACTTTTGCCCTTATTTTGGACTCTAACTTGCATGATTTGAATGGAACTAACCCAGACAGACGTTGTTTTTAGCAGAATAGCCATGGTGTTATTTTTCTGCAGAAATAAAAGTTCTCAGAATAACCTGAAAATCAACGGAGATTATTGATACGTCCATTTTGCATCATGCTTTTATATTGATATTTATTGCATTATGGGATGTTATTACACATTATGTCACAATACTTATGCCTATTCTCTCTTATTTTACAAGGTTTACATAAAGAGGGAGAATGCCGGCAGCTGGGATTCTGGGCTGGAAAAGGAACAAATATTAGAGACCTACTCTGCACAGCTCCAAAAGTCCTGAAACTTCACGGGAGACGTTTTCAGAATATATAAAAAATACTGAGCGCAAGAAGTTCACCAAGGGGGCCACATCCTGCCCACGAGGGTGGGGGTACACCCTACCCCTTGGGCACGCCCCCTACCTCGTGGGCCCCTGGTGGCCCTCCGATGACCATCTTCTGTTATATGGAGTCTTTCGATGAGGAAAAAATCATAAGCCATCTTTCCAGACGAGACTCCGCCGCCACGTGGCAGAACCTTGGCGGAACCAATCGAGGGCTCTGGCGAAGCTGTTCTGCCGGGGAAACTTCCCTCCGGGAGGGGGAAATCATCGCCATCGTCATCACCAATGCTCCTCTCATCGGGAGAGGGCAATATCCATCAACATCTTCACCAGTACCATCTCCTCTCAAAACCCTAGTTCATCTCTTGTATCCAATTCTTGTCTCCAAGTCTGGGATTGGTACCTATGGGTTGCTAGAAGTGTTAATTACTCCTTGTAGTTGATGCTAGTTGGTTTATTTGGTGGAAGATCATATGTTCAGATCCTATATGCATATTAATACCCCTATGATTATGAACATGAATATGCTTTGTGAGTAGTTACGTCTGTTCCTGAGGACATGGGAGAAGTCTTGCTATTAGTAGTCATGTGAATTTGGTATTCGTTCAATATTTTGATGAGATGTATGTTGCCTCTCCTCCAGTGGTGTTATGTGAACTTCGACTACATGACACTTCACCATTATTTGGGCCTAGAGGAAGGCATTGGGAAGTAATAAGTAGATGATGGGTTGCTAGAGTGACAGAAGCTTAAACCCTAGTTTATGTGTTGCTTCGTAAGGGGCTGATTTGGATCCATATGTTTCATGCTATGGTTAGGTTTACCTTAATACTTTTGTTGTAGTTACAGATGCTTGCAATAGAGGTTGATCATAAGTGGGATGCTTGTCCAAGTAAGGATAGTACCCAAGCACCGGTCCACCCACATACCAAATTATCAAAGTACCAAACGCGAATCATATGATCGTGATGAAAACTAGCTTGACGATATTCCCATGTGTCCTCGGGAGTGCTTTACATCATATAAGATTTTGTCCAGGCTTGTCCTTTACTAAAAAAAGGATTGAGCCACCTTGCTGCACTTTATTTACTTTTGTTACTTGTTACTCGATACAAATTATCCTATCACAAAACTATCTGCTACCTATTATTTCAGTGCTTGCAGAGAATACCTTGCTGAAAACCGCTTATCATTTCCTTCTGCTCCTCATTGGGTTCGACACTATTACTTATCGAAAGGACTACGATAGATCCCCTATACTTGTGGGTCATCAAGACTCTTTTCTGGCGCCGTTGCCGGGGAGTGAAGCACCTTTGGTAGGTGGAATTTGGTAAGGAAAAATTCATATAGTGTGCTGAAATTTACTTTCACTTGTTACAATGGAAAGTAATCCTCTGAGGGGCTTGTTCGGGGTATCTTCACCCCGACCAGTAGAGCAAAGAGTTGCTCCTCAACCTACTGAGCCTACTGAAAATGAAAATGTCTGCTTTGAAATTCCTTCGAGTATGATAGAAAAACAGCTAGCTATTCCTTTTGCAGGAGACGGAACAACGCATCCTGATGAGCACCTAATATATGTGGATGAAGTTTGTGGATTATTTAAGCTTGTAGGTGTACCCGGAGATGTTATTAAGAAGAAGGTCTTCCCTTTATCTTTGAAGGAAGATGCATTGACATGGTATAGGCTATGTGATGATATGGGGTCATGGAACTACAAACGATTGAAATTGGAATTTCATCAGAAGTTTTATCCTATGCATCTTGTTCATCGTGATCGCAATTATATATATAATTTTTGGCCTCGCGAAGGAGAAAGCATCGCTCAAGCTTGGGGGAGGCTTAAATCAATGTTATATTCAAGCCCCAATCATGAGCAGTCAAAAGAAATGATTATTCAAAATTTATATGCTCGGCTTTCTAATAACAATCGCACCATGCTCGATACTTCTTTTGTTGGCTCTTTTATGACAAAAACTATTGAATTCAAATGGGATTTATTGGAAAGAATTAAATGCAACTCTGAAGATTGGGACCTCGACGAAGGTAAAGAGTCGGGTATGACACCTAAATTTGATTGTGTTAAATCTTTTATGGATACCGATGTTTTTCGTAAATTTAGCACTAAATATGGACTTGACTCTGAGATAGTAGCTTCCTTCTGTGAATATTTTGCTACTCATGTTGATCTCCCTAGGGAGAACTGGTTTAAATATCATCCTCCCATAGAAGTAAAAGTAGCTGCACCTATTAAAGTTGAAGAAAAGACTATCACTTATAATGATCCTATTGTTCCTACTTCTTATGTTGAGAAACCACCTTTCCCTATTAGGATAAAGGATCATGCTAAAGCTTCAATTGTGGTTCGTAAAAGCAATATTAGAACTTATATACCTCCTGAGCAAATTAAAGTTGAACCTAATATTGCTATTGTTAAAGATCTCTTGTCTAATAATATTGATGGGCATGTTATTCATTTCCGTGATGAGACTGCTAGAATTGCTAAACCTTGTGCTAAAGGTAAACCTAGATCTTTGCCAGGCATGCCTGTTATTTCTGTTAAAATAGGAGATCATTGTTATCATGGCTTATGTGATATGGGTGCCAGTGCTAGTGTTATACCTCATTACTTATACAAAGAAATTATGCATGATATTGCACCTACTGAGATAGAAGATATTGATGCCACAATTAAACTTGCCAATAGAGATACTATTTCACCAATTGGAATTGTTAGAGATGTTGAAGTCTTGTGTGGGAAAACTAAATATCCTGCTGATTTTCTTGTTCTTGGTTCCCCACAAGATAGCTTTTGTCCCATTATATTTGGTAGACCCTTCTTGAACACTGTTAATGCTAAGATAGATTGCAAAAAGGATGTTGTTACTATTGGTTTAGGTGATATGTCTCATGAATTTAATTTCTCTAAATTTCATAGAGAACACCGTGAAGAGGAATTTCCTAGTAAAGAGGAAATTATTGGCCTTGCTTCTATTGTCGTACATCCTAGTGATCCTTTAGAACAATATTTGCTAGACCATGAAAACGATATGTTTATGAATGAAAGAAGGGAAATAGATGAAGTACTCTTTAAATAGGAACCCACCCTGAAACACAATTTGCATGTTGAAATCCTAGGGGATCCTCCTCCACCCAAGGGTGATCCCGTGTTTGAGCTTAAACCGTTACCTGATACTCTTAAATATGCTTATCTTGATGAGAAAAAGATATATCCTGTTATTATTAGTGCTAACCTTTCAAAGCATGAGGAAGAGAGATTACTGAAAACTCTGAAGAAGCACCATGCTGCTATTGGATATACTCTTGATGATCTTAAGGGCATTAGTCCCACTCTGTGTCAACACAAAATAAATTTAGAGGAAGATGCCAAACCAGTTCGTGATCATCAACGACGGCTGAATCCTAAGATGAAGGAAGTGGTAAGAAAGGAAATACCAAAACTTCTTGAGGCAGGTATAATTTATCCCGTTGCTGATAGTCAGTGGGTAAGTCCTGTCCATTGTGTCCCTAAGAAGGGAGGTATTATTGTCATTCCTAGTGATAAAGATGAGTTGATCCCGCAAAAATTATTACAGGTTATAGGATGGTAATTGATTTCCGCAAATTAAATAAAGCTACTAAAAATATCATTACCCCTTACCTTTTATCAATCAAATGCTAGAAAGATTATCCAAACATACACATTTTTGCTTTCTAGATGGTTATTCTGGTTTCTCTCAAATACCTGTGTCAGCCAATGATCAATCAAAGACTACTTTTACTTGCCCTTTTGGTACTTTTGCTTATAGACGTAAGCCTTTTGGTTTATGTAATGCACCTACTACTATTCAAAGATGCATGATGGGTATATTCTCTGACTTTTGTGAAAAGAGTTGTGAGGTTTTCATGGACGATTTTTCCGTCTATGGATCCTCTTTTGATGATTGCTTAAGCAACCTTGACCGAGTTTTGCAGAGATGTGAAGAAACTCATCTTGTCTTGAATTGGGAAAAGTGCCACTTTCTGGTTAATGAAGGTATTGTCTTGGGACATAAAGTTTCTGAAAGAGGTATTGAAATTGATAAAGCCAAGGTTGATGCTATTGCAAAGATGCCATGTCCCAAGGACATCAAAGGTATAAGAAGTTTCCTTGGTCATGTCGGTTTTTATAGGAGGTTCATTAAGGACTTCTCAAAAATTTCTCGGCCTCTGACTAATTTATTACAAAAAGATATACCATTTGTCTTTGATGATGATTGTGTAGAAGCATTTGAAATACTTAAGAAAGCATTGATCTCTGCACCTATTGTTCAACCACCTGATTGGAATTTACCCTTTGAAATTATGTGTGGTGCTATTGATTATGCTGTAGGTGTTGTTCTAGGGCAAAGAGTTGATAAGAAATTAAATGTTATTCAATATGCTAGTAAAACTCTAGATAATGCTTAGAGAAATTATGCTACTACTGAAAAGGAATTCTTAGCAGTTGTATTTGCTTGTGATAAGTTCAGACCTTATATTGTTGATTCTAAAGTAACTATTCACACTGATCATGCTGCTATTAAATATCTTATGGAAAAGAAAGATGCTAAACCTAGACTTATTACATGGGTTCTCTTGCTACAAGAATTTGATTTGCATATTATTGATAGAAAGGGTGCCGAGAACCCCGTTGCAGACAACTTGTCTAGGGTAGAGAATGTGCTTGATGACCCACTACCCATTGATAATAGCTTTCCTGATGAACAATTAAATGTCATAAATGCTTCTCATACTGCTCCATGGTATGCTGATTATGCTAATTACATTGTTGCTAAATTTATACCACCGAGTTTCACATACCAGCAAAAGAAAAAGTTCTTCTATGATTTGAGACATTACTTTTGGGATGACCCACATCTTTATAAAGGAGTAGATGGTGTTATTAGACGTTGTGTACCTAAGCATGAACAGGAACAGATCCTACGCAAGTGTCACTCCGAGGCTTATGGTGGACACCAAGGTGGAGATAGAACTGCACACAAGGTATTGCAATCTGGTTTTTATTGGCCTACTCTCTTCAAGGATGCATGTAAGTTTGTCTTGTCTTGTGATGAATGTCAAAGAATTGGTAATATTAGTAGACATCAAGAAATGCCTATGAATTATTCACTTGTCATTGAATCATTTGATGTTTGGGGCTTTGATTATATGGGACCTTTTCCTACCTTTAATCGATATACACATATTTTAGTTGCTGTTGATTACGTTACTAAGTGGGTAGAAGCTATTCCAACTAGTAGTGCTGATCATAACACTTCTATTAAAATGCTTAAAGAAGTTATTTTTCCAAGGTTTGGAGTCCCTAGATATTTAATGACTGATGGTGGTTCACATTTTATTCACGGTGCTTTCCATAAAATGCTTGCTAAATATGATGTTAATCATAGAATTGCATCTCCTTATCACCCATAGTCTAGTGGTCAAGTAGAATTGAGCAACAGAGAACTCAAATTAATTTTGCAAAAGACTGCTAATAGATCTAGAAAGAATTGGTCCAAGAAACTTGATGATGCATTATGGGCCTATAGAACAGCATATAAAAATCCTATGGGTATGTCTCCGTATAAAATGGTTTATGGAAAAGCATGTCACTTACCTCTCGAACTAGAACATAAGGCTTATTGGGCTATTAAAGAGCTCAACTATGATTTCAAACTTGCCGGTGAGAAGAGGTTATTTGACATTAGCTCACTTGATGAATGGAGAACCCAAGCCTATGAGAATGCCAAATTGTTTAAAGAAAAAGTTTAAAGATGGCATGACAAAAGAATACAAAAGCGTGAGTTTAATGTAGGTGATTATGTATTATTATAAAACTCTTGTTTAAGATTTTTGCAGGAAAACTTCTCTCCAAATGGGAAGGTCCTTACGTTATCGATGAGGTCTATCGTTCCGGTGCCATAAAAATCAACAACTTCGAAGGCACAAATCCGAAGGTGGTGAACGGTCAAAGAATTAAACATTATATCTCAGGTAATCCTATAAATGTTGAAACTAATGTTATTGAAACCGTAACTCCGGAGGAATACATAAGGGACACTTTCCGGAATGTTTCAGACTCCGAAAAGGAATAGGTATGTGGTACGGTAAGTAAACCGACTCCAAAACAGTTTTTATGGCAATATTCTTCCGTTTTGGCATATTTAGAAAAATAGAAAAATAAGAAGCAGTTCGGGAAGGACACGAGGGTGGAGGGCGCGCCCTACCCCCTGGGCGCGCGCCCCTACCTCGTGGGCACCTCGTGCGCTTTCTGGACTCTGTTTTCTTACACGTTACATATTTTGGTCGGTAAAAATTCATTATATAATCTCCCAGAGGTTTTGACTCCCGTATCACGCAAAAATCTCCTGTCTTTGTTTCGAGCTGTTTTTCTGACAGATCCAGGACGTCATGTCGTCTTCAAGTGCCCCCAAGGACCAGTTCTTCAAGAAGGTCATCAACCCCTACCTCGCGGAGGTGCTGCAACACCCTCAAACCATTGAGATGCGTGAGGGGTTGTTGCACATCCGCGATGTTGAGGGACCAAGGAAGACCGGAAGCACAGAGGAAAGGCTCGAGGCATTGGAGCAAGAAGTTTTCAAGTGTCAGGAGATGGTGGAGCGTGGACTCGATTCCAATCACATTATGATCACAGAGTTCACCAGCAACCACAAGCTGGATGTCAAGGACATTGGGGAGGCCATCTTCAAGCTTCATGAGAAAATTGAGCACCTCCAAGCCCAGATCTATGACCTGCAAAATCAAAACTGTGAGTATGAATGTAGATTCAAGTGGATGAGTTTGGCTGCAGATTTGAGGTTTCGGGAGACTCGATCATCCTTCTATGATGGTGAGCCTATGCCTTGGAAGAAGGACGACAAGCCTACGCCATCAACAAAACCATCACCTTCTCCACTAACAAAGTAGAATTGAGTATCTGGTATGGGCACTCCCCTTGGCAACTGCCAAGCTTGGGGGAGTGCCCCGGTATCGTATCACCATCACTTTTATCTTTACCGTTTTTCTTAGTTCGATCCTTTTGATAATATTTTGATCTAGTAGAATAAAAGCTTTTAGTATGATCTAGTTGTGAGTTTTGCTTTATAATCCTTCTATGTAATTGAGTCTGTGAGCTATATATAATAAAGATTAGTGTTGAGTCAAGGGCTTGTTTATTTTGCCATGATCTTGAGTGAATAAAAGAAAAGAGAAAGAATAAAAAAAGAAATAAAAGAGATCATATGGATCTTATGGAGAGTAATGAGCTCACATAGAAAAAGTATGATGAATAAAAGTTGTTGAGAGTTGACAAACATAGTTTTGGTCATCGTTGCAATTAATAGGAAGTAATAAAGAAAGAGAGGTCTTCACATATAAATATACTATGTTGGACATCTTTTATGATTGTGAGCACTCATTAAAATATGACATGCTAAAGAGTTGACGTTGGACAAGGAAGACAACGTAATGGGTTGTGTTTTCTTACATCTGAGATAAATTATATTGTCATGGATCATCCCACATGGTTGAGCTTGCCTTTCCCCCTCATGCTAGCCAAATTCATCGCACCAAGTAGAGATACTACTTGTGCTTCCAAATACCCTTAAACCAGTTTTGCCATGAGAGTCCACCATACCTACCTATGGATTGAGTAAGATCCTCCAAGTAAGTTGTCATCAGTGCAAGCAATAAAAATTGCTCTCTAAATATGTATGAATTATTAGTGTGGGAGAAAATAAGCTTTATACGATCGTGTGATATGGAAGAAATAAAAGCGACAGACTGCATAATAATGGTCCATATCACAAGTGGAAATATAAAGTGACGTTCTTTCGCATTAAGATTTTGTGCATCCAACCATAAAAGCGCATGACAACCTCTGCTTCCCTTTGCAAAGGGCATATCTTTTACTTTTATCTCCTACCTTGCATAAGAGTCATGGTGATCTTCACCCTTCCTTTTTACATTTTATCCTTTGGCAAGCACAATATGTTGGAAAGATTCTGGTATATATGGCTAATTGGATGTGAGTTTTCATGAACTATTATTGTTGACATTACCCTTGAGGTAAAACATTGGGAGGCAAAACTATAAGCCCCTATATTTCTCTGTGTTCGACTAAAACTCCATACCCATAAATATTGCGTGAGTGTCAGCAATTGTGAAAGACTATATGATAGTTGAGTATGTGGACTTGCTGAAAAGCTCTTATATTGACTCTTTCCTATGTTATGATAAATTGCAATTGCTCCAACGACCGAGATTATAATTTGTTAGTTGTCAATGAAGTTTATGATTGATACTTGAAATTGTGATTGAATTGTTACTCTAGCATAAGAGGTCATATGAGAAGAATTCTATAAGTTGATGTTCTAAGAATGATCATGATGCCCTCATGTCCGTATTTTATTTTTATCGACACCTCTATCTCTAAACATGTGGACATATTTTTCGATTTCGGCTTTCGCTTGAGGACAAGCGAGGTCTAAGCTTGGGGGAGTTGATACGTCCATTTTGCATCATGCTTTTATATCGATATTTATTGCATTATGGGTTGTTATTACACATTATGTCACAATACTTATTCCTATTCTCTCTTATTTTACAAGGTTTACATAAAGAGGGAGAATGCCGGCAGCTGGGATTCTGGCTGGAAAAGGAGAAAATATTAGAGACCTATTCTGCACAGATCCAAAAGTCCTGAAACTTCACGGGAGACATTTTCAGAATATATAAAAAATATTGAGCGCAAGAAGTTCACCAGGGGGGCCACACCCTGCCCATGAGGGTGGGGGCACGCCCTACCCCCCTCGGCGCACCCCCTACCTCGTGGGCCCCTGGTGGCCCTCCGATGGCTATCTTCTGCTACATGGAGTCTTTTGATGAGGAAAAAAATCATAAGCCATCTTTCCAGACGAGACTCCGGCGCCACGAGGCGGAACCTTGGCGGAACCAATCTAGGGCTCTGGCGGAGCTATTCTGCCGGGGGAACTTCCCTCTGGGAGGGGGAAATCATCGCCATCGTCATCACCAATGCTCCTCTCATCGGGAGAGGGCAATCTCCATCAACATCTTCACCAGCACCATCTCCTCTCAAAACCCTAGTTCATCTCTTGTGTCCAATTCTTGTCTCCAAGTCTGGGATTGGTACATGTGGGTTGCTAGTAGTGTTAATTACTCCTTGTAGTTGATGCTAATTGGTTTATTTGGTGGAAGATCCTATGTCCAGATCCTATATGCATATTAATACCCCTCTGATTATGAACATGAATATGCTTTGTGAGTAGTTATGTTTGTTCCTGAGGACATGGGAGAAGTCTTGCTATTAGTAGTCATGTGAATTTGGTATTCGTTCGATATTTTGATGAGATGTATGTTGTCTCTCCTCTAGTGGTGTTATGTGAACGTCGACTACATGACACTTCACCATTATTTGGGCCTAGAGGAAGGCATTGGGAAGTAATAAGTAGATGATGGGTTGCTAGAGTGACAGAAGCTTAAACCATAGTTTATGCGTTGCTTCGTAAGGGGCTAATTTGGATCCATATGTTTCATGCTATGGTTAGGTTTACCTTAATACTTTTGTTGTAGTTGCGGATGCTTGCAATAGAGGTTAATCATAAGTGGGATTCTTGTCCAAGTAAGGACAGTACCCAAGCACCGGTCCACCCACATACCAAATTATCAAAGTACCGAACGCGAATCATATGCTCGTGATGAAAACTAGCTTGACGATATTCCCATGTGTCCTCGGGAGCGCTTTACATCATATAAGAGTTTGTCCAGGCTTGTCCTTTACTACAAAAAGGATTGGGCCACCTTGCTGCACTTTATTTACTTTTGTTACTTGTTACTCGTTACAAATTATCCTATCACAAAACTATCTGCTACCTATTATTGTAGTGCTTGCAGAGAATACCTTGCTGAAAACCGCTCATCATTTCCTTCTGCTCCTCGTTGGGTTCGACACTCTTACTAATCGAAAGGACTATGATAGATCCCCTATACTTGTGGGTCATCAATTATTTTTGCAATATATAAACAATACTGGAAGAAGAATCCACATCAGGGGGCCCACACCCTGTCCACGAGGGTGGGGGCGTGCCTACCCCCTAGGAGCACCCCTTGCCTCGTGGGCCCCCCGACGCTCCACCAACCTCAACTCCAACTCCATATATTCGTGTTCGGGGAGGAAAAAATCAGAGAGAAGGATTCATCATCTTTTACGATACGGTGCCACCACCAAGCCCTAAACTCTCTCGGGAGGGCTGATCTGGAGTCCGTTCGGGGCTCCAGAGAGGGGAATCCGTCGCCATCATCATCTGTTGGGGAACGTAGTAATTTGAAAAAAATTCCTACGCACAGACAGGATCATGGTGATGCATAGCAACGAGAGGGGAGAGTGTGTCCACGTACCCTCGTAGACTGAATGCGGAAGCATTAGCACAACGCGGTTGATGTAGTCGTACGTCTTCATGATCCGACCGATCCAAGTACCGAACGCATGGCACCTCCAAGTTCTGCACATGTTCAACTCGATGACGTTCCGCGAGCTTCGATCCAGCAAAGCTTCACAGGAGAGTTTCGTCAGCACGACGGCGTGGTGACGGTGATGATGATGCTACCGACACAGGGCTTCGCCTAAGCACCGCTATGATATGATCGAGGTGGATTATGGCGGAGGGGGGCACCGCACACGGCTAAGAGATCAATGATCAATTGTTGTGTCTATGGGGTGCCCCCTGCCCCCATATATAAAGGAGCAAGGGGAAGGAGGCGGCCACCCAGGGAGAGGCGCGCCAAGAGGGGGAGTCCTACTCCCACTAGGAGTAGGACTCCTTCTTTTCCTAGTAGGAGTAGGAGAGGGGAAAGGAAAGGGAGAGGAGGAGAAGGAAAGAGGGGGCCGACCCCCCTTGCCCTAAACCAATTCAGTTTGGGCCATGGGGGGTGTGCCCCACACTCCCCTTGATGCCCTCTATTTCCACTAAGGCCCATGTAGGCCCATTAAGCCCCCCGGGGGGTTCTGGTAGCCCCCCGGTACTCCGGTATATGTCTGAAACCTTCCGGAACCTTTCCAGTGTCCGAACATAGTCGTCCAATATATCGATTTTCACGTCTCGATCATTTCGAGACTCCTCTTCATGTCTGTGATCATATCCGGGACTCCAAACTACCTTCGGTATATCAAAACACAAAAACTCATAATACCGATCATCACCGAACTTTAAGCATGCGGACCCTATGGGTTCGAGAACTATGTAGACATGACCGAGACATGTCTCCGGTCAATAACCAATAGCGGAACCTGGATGCTCATATTGGCTCCCACATATTCTACAAATATCTTTATCGGTCAAACCGCATAACAACATACGTTGTTCCCTTTGTCATAAGTATGTTACTTGCCTGAGATTCGATCGTCGGTATCTCAATACCTAGTTCAATCTCGTTACCGGCAAGTCTCTTTACTCGTTCTATAATACATCATCCCGCAACTAACTCATTAGTTACAATGCTTGCAAGGCTTATAGTGATGTGCATTACCGACTGGGCCTAGAGATACCTCTCCGACAATCGGAGTGACAAATCCTAATCTCGAAATACGCCAACTCAACAAGTACCTTCAGAGACACCTGTAGAGCACCTTTATAATCACCCAGTTACGTTGTGACGTTTGGTAGCACACAAAGTGTTCCTTTGATAAACGGGAGTTGCATAATCTCATAGTCATAGGAACATGTATAAGTCATGAAGAAAGCAATAGCAACATACTAAACGATCAAGTGCTAAGCTAACGGAATGGGTCAAGTCAATCACATCATTCTCCTAATGATGTGATCCCGTTAATAAAATTACAACTCATGTCTATGGCTAGGAAACATAACCATCTTTGATCAACGAGCTAGTCAAGTAGAAGCATACTAGTGACACTCTGTTTGTCTATGTATTCACACATGTATCATGTTTCCGGTTAATACAATTTTAGCATGAATAATAAACATTTATCATGATATAAGGAAATAAACAATAACTTTATTATTGCCTCTAGGGCATATTTCCTTCAGTCTCCCACTTGCACTAGAGTCAATAATCTAGATTACACAGTAATAATTCTAACACTGTCACATCCCTAGTTCTGGTATGACCTAGGCTAGCTAGTCATGTGTGCATCATGTTTAAATTCCATTTAAATTTGAAGTGGGGATTTGTAAAACCCTCAGAATCATTTCTAGAAATGACCCAGATAAAAATTTCTCCAAAAAGGTCCAAGAAAATGTTCATGTCTCTCTCTGAAAATATTGGGCAGAGGTAAAATTCAAACCAATATTTTTAGGGGCTCATAAATATTTATTTTGGCCATTTGGAATTAATCCAGTAATTATTTGTGTTGGATAAATATTTTATATATATATATAATATTGTCCAATAATTCCGAATTTTGATGAGGGGCTTTGGAATAATCCTTTAGGCCCCTGCAAAAAATTTCAGAAGAAAATAACTTGATTTAGTATTTTTATTAAATCAAAACAAAGGTCAGAAAATAGAAAAGAAAACAGGAAATAAGAAAACTTTTACCTGACTTACCTGGCGGCCCAGCTGGCCAGCCCACCTGGCGGCCCAGCCCACCAGGGGCAGCCCCGTCTTCTACCTCTTGCCAGTAGGCAGAGGAGAAGCTGGGCACGACGCACGTCGTGGCCACGTCTCCCCGCCACCTCCTGCTTCCCCTCCTCGTCGCTCTGGCCTCCCTGGACGATGCCACGCGCCGCCCCGTTCCTCTCTCACTCTCCCGTGCCCATTCCTCTCCTCTCCCTCGCTCTCTCTCACCGCGCCCGAGCGCTGCCGTCACCGCTGTTCGCCATAGCCGCAGCCACCGCCTCCCCCTCGCCTCTCCGACAAGCCCGAGAGCTTCGCCGCATCTCCCTCTTCCTCTCCGTCAAGCCACAAGACGCCGGACGCCCTGTGGAGCCGCCGTCGCCATCGTCTTCCTCCTCGGACGCCGCCGACCGCCGACTCTGATTCGCCGTCTTCAGCGCCTCCCCGAGCCCACTGGCCTGCTCAGCAACTCCGCCGTGAGCTCCCACCTCGAATCCCCCTCTCCCCCTTGTCTTTTGCACGCTGCAGCCGCGATTCCGGTCGAGGCCGAACTTCGGCCGCCGCAAAATCTGCCGCCGCCGTCGATTTAGTCCACTCCGGCGCGAGTCGTTGCCTCCTTTAGATGCGCGAGACATTCAGCTACCCGTAGACGCAAACCACGCGCAAAACCGAGCCCCGTAGCTGTTTTCCGGCGAGTTTCTGCCGCGGTTGAGGTCCTCGCCGGCCGAACTCCGGTGGGCTGACGTGGACGTTTAGTTAGGCGCTAATCACCACTAACCCCTCTCTAACAGACACTGACAGGCGGGCCCCGCAACAGGTCAAATCCCAGTCAACACGGGATTAACTCCCAGTTAACAATGAGCCAATGACATGTGGGACCCGGTCGTCAGGTTTGACCAGTCAGCGCTGTTGACTTGCTGACGCAAGCATGACACAGTGCTGACGCAATTAATCCTTTTCTGGATTTAGAATAATTCAGAAATTCCAGAATATATTCAAAACTTCAAAAATTCATAGAAATTCAACCGTAGCTCAGATTGAAATAATTTATATATGAAAAATTATCAGAAAAATTCAATCTATCGATCTGTACCATTTTCATGCATGACAAACCATCTATACATGCTGTATATATGAAAACACACTTATGGCATATTTAAGAGCTTATTTTGGAGTTGCATTTGAATCTTTAGTTCAAATGGACTTTAACCAAATGAATGCTAGTTGCATTAGCTCAAACAACATCACATACCCATGCCATGTTCATGCATCATAATGTTTCATATGCTTGTGTTTGATTTCCGACACCGTTCCTTCTCGATAGGTCCTGCTCCGGAAAGTGTTCGAGAGTACCTATCAGTGGAGCAGTGCCCCCTGTTGATCTACCAGGCAAGCAAACCCCCTTGTTCATTCCGATACAATCCTACTCTCTCGCTCCTACTCTCATTATTGCATTAGGACAACAACGATTCAACTGCTACTTTATGCTGCGGTAGTTGAACCCATTCCTCTGCATGACCTGTCATTGCCACAGTAAATAGTTAAAACCCACTAGCATGTGTAGGAGTTGATTGAGCCATGTTGTGTTCTTGCCATGCCATGCCTGCTAATGCTTAGAGTTGTGTCAGGTCTGATTCATCGGGAATGAATTGGAGTGGTACGATATGTTCTGGTGCTGAGAGTTAAGCGTGTGAACACGATTTGGTAAAGGTAGCGGTGAGAGGCCATGTAGGAGTACATGGTGGGTTGTCTCACTGGAACCGTCCTTAAGCACTGAGTTCTGTGTATGTTGTCCAATGACTAGCTACTACCACACATTGGGCTCCGGGCACTCCAAGCTCTCTCGACTTATTAACCAACTTGATCTTTGTCCAGGAGTTGCAATTAGTTTCTGGTGTTTGTAGGTAGTGTTAGTAGTCTACCAAGTGGCACCCGGCCAGGTGGGCTTGGGACAGACTAGGCACAAGTGGCACGGTGTACCAAGCGTAGATCCATCCGGCGAGGTGGGCTTGGGAACCCTGCACACATCGTTTGGGGCCGTGAGCGACACCCTGGCCGGATCTCCTTGCGGATGGAACCCGAATAGGCGATAAACCTGGACTAGAGTCCTGTGTGGTTAGTCAGGTCGTGGCCGACACCCTCGCCAGGCTTCCGCTTGAAGGTTGCCGAGATACATGACGTGTACATGGTGATAAGTGGTGAAAGCGTGTGTGAAGAAGTACACCCCTGCAGGGTTATCATGATCTATTCGAATAGCCGTGTCCTCGGTTATGGACTTCTTGGATGCTTACGTGGTACATAGACAACTTGAAGACGGGAATGAATCCATAGTAGTGTATTGACGTGGTGATTAGTGGACTCGTGTGCGCCACCTCAAAAGAGTTACCAGCAGTCGTAGTACAGGATAGCCACTGAGTCAAAGCTGGCTTGCTGCAACTAAACTCCACATTACCTTCTTGATACAAGTGCATGTATGATAGGATCTGATGTAAGTCTTGCTGAGTACCTTTGTACTCATGTTGCTTTATTTATGTTTTTGCAGCGGAGACTTCGGTCTTACTAGTTTACGTGGACTTCGACAAGTAGCTTGTACCTCAGCTACGATCTTGATCGGATGTTGTAGATAGTCGGGCTCCTCGGCCTTTTTCATTTGTAGTTGTCTGTACTCAGACATGTAATGCTTCCGCTTGTTGCTTGTATGCTCCGAATGATGGGTCATGTGGCCCTTGCTTGTACTTAATGCTATGTGGCTCTTTTGGGCCTTTATCTATATGAGTTTGCGTTATGTTGTGATGCCATGTTGTACAGCACATACTTGCATGTTATGCGTACGTGTAACGTGTATTGCTATGTGTGGGATCCGACAATCTGGTTGTTTTACCTTGGCAGCCTCTCTTATGGGGAAATGTAGTCTAGTGCTTCCTTGAGCCATAGTAGTCCGCTACAGCCCGATTCACCGGAGTCCTGCTAGCCCAGCACTACTGCTCAGGACACTTGACTGGCCGGCATGTGTTTCACTTCGTTCCTGTGTCTGTCCGTTCGGGGAAATGTCACGCGGTGACTTCCGGAGTCCTGCCTAGCCTGCTACAGCCCGGGTTCCCCGGAGTCCTGTTAGCCTAGTGCTACAGCCCGGATTCATATGCTGTTGACCGACATGCTCGATGTGATTCATGTATGCCTGTCCCCATAGGTTAGCACCGCTTTGGGTTCACGACTAGCCATGTCGGCCCAGGTTCTTTGTCATATGGATGCTAGCGACACTATCATATACGTGAGCCAAAAGGCGCAAACGGTCCCGGGCCAGGTAAGGTGGCACCCGTGGGAATACCGTGCGTGAGGCCGCAAAGTGATATGATGTGTTACATGCTAGATCGGTGTGACTTAGGATCGGGGTCCCGACAGCTTTGGTATCAGAGCCTGACTGTTTGTAGGATTTCCAAGCCAACCTGGTCGAAGTTGAGTCTAGAAATTCTTTAGTTATGTAAGGGAATTGATTGTGGAAGGGAACGTAAGGCTCTTTTTACTCCTTATATCTCATGCCCTTCTGATCTGAGTCATCCTATCTTTCCTACGGGGTTAAGGAACTAGGTTTTCTTTTCTGTCTATCAAGATCACGTGTTACTACTCCATAGTCTCTTAGGATTGGTTGATCAGAGTCATATCCCAGTTCGAGTATCTCCGGTGTAGCCTGTTTAGTAATATTTTTGAACCTTGAGTGATGATGTTGAGGTTGGTGCTACCCGTCTTTGCAGAATGTTTCATTTTGAGCAGTCTACTGCCGTTATGCTGCCGGAATTATTCTAAGAGTTTGAGAGATACTAAATTCTTGTGCTACCCTCTGCAACCTATAGTTGATGCTGAATCCATCCTTGTCTTCCTTGGTTTCATTCTTCAGAATGTTGCCGGTTAACCGAAGTTCTATTGCTCGTAGCCGGAACCATGGAGATGGTAGGGATGAGGATCCTCCCGACCAACCTTCATTGGCAGAGTTCATGATAGAGATGGAGAGGAACAAGCGTGAGTCTAACCACTTGTTGGCACGTATCGAGGAGAACACCGCATATCGGTGCAAAGAGTCAGCGACCATCCAGGATTTCATTGATCTGAAACCACCCACCTTCCATCATTCCATTGAGCCACTCGATGCAGATGACTGGCTCCATAGTATCACACACAAGCTGCGTTCTGCAAACGTAGCTGAAAGTGACAAGGTCACTTATGCTACATATCACCTAGAAGGTCCTGCTAGTCTCTGGTGGCAGAACTATGAGGCTATGCTTCCAGCTGGTCAAATTCCTACCTGGAGAGATTTCACTGAGGCTTTTCACGAGCATCACATTCCTGAAGCCCTCATCGATCGCAAGAGAGAAGAGTTCTGTAGTTTCACCCAGGGTAAGATGGCTGTTGATGCTTACAGTAGAGAGTTTGAGAACCTCGCCCGCTATGCTACAGAAGAAGTGTCCACAGATGCCAAGAAGCAGGCTAGGTTCCGGAAGGGTCTCAACCCCAAGTTGCGTCGTGATCTCCACTTGCATCATTGCAATACATTCCACGCTCTTGTGAACAAGGCCATTAATGCAGAGACAGCTCAACTCACCTACGAGGAATCTCGTAAGCACACCCATGATTTGGGTTCTTCCTCCGGTTCTAGTTCTCAGAAGCGCCGGATTTGGGTTCCGAACTCTGCTCTTCCACCCGGTTATACACCAAGGCCTTCTTGTGTGGAACCTCACCCAGTTCAACCATATGCTACACCCATGCCTATTGGTAGACCACTTGTCAATGCGGGTCCTTGTCCTACCTCCAAGATTTGTTACAAGTGCGGAGAGCCAGGCCACATTGCCCGTATTTGCACTCAAACCGTTGTTGCTCCACCTCAGCCCGAGAAGTCTGTTGGCCGTGGTAGTAAGCCTTCACACCAGATGATCAGTGCCAAGTCAGCTCCCACTGAACTTGGACGTGTGCATCACGTCTCAACTAAAGACGCTCATGATGATCCAGATGTCGTTCTTGGTACACTCCTTGTCAACTGTCACCCAGCTTCGGTTCTATTCGATACCATGGCATCTCACTCCTTCATTTCCGAAAGTTATGCCTGTTTACACGACATGTCATTTTGTGATATGCCCTCCCCACTACTCATTCAAACTCCTGGATCCAAGTGGCAAACTTCTAGGATAAGTTATGGCAATGAAATACATGTTGACAGACTTGTATTCCTAGCTTCCTTGATATCCCTCAAGTCTTCAGATATTAACATCATTTTGGGTATGGACTGGATGAAAGCTCATTATGCCAAGATTGACTGTTACACCAGGGCTGTTCAGCTCACACACCCCTCTGGCAAGGTAGTCACTGTCTCCACCAAAATTGCAAGGCGTCAACTATATTCTCTAAATGCCAGCCCTCTTCCTGACCTTGAAGATATTTTGGTAGTCCGTGACTTTCCGGATGTCTTTCCAGAAGAACTGCCAGGTATTCCACCTGACAGAGATGTAGAGTTTGTTATAGATCTTATCCCCGGAACCGCCCCAATTTCTAGGAGACCTTACAAGATGGCACCCTTGGAACTAGCCGAGCTTAAGAAACAACTCAATGAATCCTTGCAAAAGGGTTTCATCCGTCCTAGTTCTTCTCCCTGGGCTTGCCCCGTCCTCTTCGTCAAGAAGAAGGATGGTACGGACCGAATGGTTGTAGATTATCGTCCCGTTAATTTCATCATGATAAAGAACAAGTACCCGCTCCCCAGGATCAACGATCTGTATGATCAGCTCGCTGGATCCTCAGTCTTTTCCAAGATGGATTTGAGGTTAGGCTACCACCAAATCAAGATCAGAAATGGGGATATTCCTAAGACGGCTTTTGTCACTCGTTATGGTCAGTACGAGTACACCATCATGTCCTTTGGTCTAACCAACGCTCCAGCTACTTTCTCTCGCTTGATGAACTCGATCTTCATGGAGTACTTAGATAAGTTCGTCGTGGTTTACCTTGATGATATCCTTATTTAATCGAAGAACGAGGAAGAGCATGCCGAACATCTTACTTGTGTTAGAAAAACTCAGAGAGCACCGCCTTTATGCCAAGTTCTCCAAGTGCGAATTTTGGTTGCCAGAAGTGACCTATCTCGGCCACGTAATCTCTGGTAAGGGCATTGCTGTCAATCCCGAAAGAGTTCAGGCCGTTCTTGATTGGACTCCGCCTGAAATAGTTAAGCAAGTTAGGAGTTACCTTGGTCTAGCCAGTTATTGTCGCCGATTCGTTGAGAACTTCTCCAAAGTGGCCAAACCTCTCATGGAACTTCTCAGGAAAGATAAAAAGTTTGAGTGGTCCCCACAGTGTGAGCACAGTTTTCAGGAATTGAAAAGACGCCTGACTTCTGCTCCCATACTTGTGCCACCGGACTTCACTAAGGACTTTGTTATCTATTGTGATGCCTCACGACAGGGACTAGGTTGCATTCTTATGCAAGATCGCCATGTGATTGCCTATGCATCTCGACAGTTGCATCCACATGAGGAGAATTATCCTACACATGATCTAGAGCTTGCAGCCGTAGTCTATGCACTTAAGACATGGCGACATTACCTTCTCGGTAAACGTTGCGAGATTTACACCGATCACCAGAGTCTCAAGTATATCTTCACCCAACCAGATTTGAACCTTAGGCAAAGACGTTGGTTGGAGTTGATCTCAGATTATCAATTAGGGATTACCTACACCCCAGGTAAGGGGAATGTCATGGCTGATGCGCTAAGTCGTAAGTCCTATTGCAACAATCCCATGTTGCAGCAGGGCCAACCACTTCTCCATGAGGAATTATGTAAGCTTAACCTCCACCTTGCTCCTCACGGATTCCTTTCTACCTTGGTGGCGAAACCTACTCTTGTGGATCAAATCATCTCTGCTCAGCAGCAGGATACGGGAATTTCCCGGATCAAGAGAAACATTAACAAGGGAGTTGGTGGTAGTTTCTCTATAGATGATCGTGGTGTTGTTTTCTTTGAGAGTCGCTTGGTGGTTCCCAAGAATCAACATCTTCGACAATTAATCCTTAAGGAGGCGCATGAATCTCCTCTCACGATTCATCCCGGTAGTACTAAGATGTATCAGGACCTACGCCAGAGGTTCTGGTGGACTAGGATGAAGAGAGAAATTGCTCAATTTATTGCTAACTGTGACGTTTGTCATCGCGTGAAGGCAGAGCATCAGAGACCTGCTGGCACTCTTCAACCTTTAGCTATTCCTGAGTGGAAATGGGATAAAGTTGGTATGGACTTCATCACCGGCTTTCCCAGGACCAAGAGAGGGAATAATGCTATCTTCGTAGTCATTGATCGTCTTTCCAAAGTGGCTCACTTCCTACCCGTTCGAGAGAGTATCACTGCTAGTCAGCTCGCTGACTTATATATTTCTCGAATAGTATCACTTCATGGTGTTCCACTAGAGATCAATTCAGACCGTGGTAGTCTTTTCACTTCTCATTTATGGGAGAGTTTCCAAACTGCCATGGGCACCCATCTTTCCTTCAGTACCGCTTTCCACCCTCAATCAAGTGGTCAGGTGGAAAGGGTCAACCAGATTCTTGAAGACATGCTTAGAGCTTGTGTTATCTCATTCGGTATGGATTGGGAGAAGTGTCTTCCCTTCGCCGAGTTTGCTTATAACAACAGCTACCAAACCAGCCTCAAGAAAGCTCCTTTTGAGATTCTGTATGGACGAAGATTTCGAACACCTTTGAACTGGTCAGAAACCGGTGAAAGACAATTCTTTGGACCGGATATGATCCAGGAGGCAGAAGAGCAAGTTCGCGTCATTCGTGAGAATTTGAAAACTGCCCAATCTCGTCAAAAGAGCCAGTATGACCGTCGTCATAAGGAAGTGGCTTATGAAGTTGGCGACAAGGTTTATCTTCGGGTTACTCCCTTGAAGGGTACCCATCGTTTCTGTATCAAAGGCAAGTTGGCTCTTCGTTACATTGGTCCTTTTCGCATTCTCGCTAAACGAGGAGAGGTTGCCTACCAGTTGGAACTACCCCCACATCTTTCTCGAGTACATGATGTCTTCCACGTCTCTCAACTCAGGCATTGCTTCTCGGATCCCATCCGCGGAGTGGACCACGAAACGCTTGATCTCCAAGATAACCTCACTTATCGAGAGTACCCTGTTTGCATCCTTGATCAAGCAGAGCGTGTCACCCGACGTCATAACATCAAGTTTCTCAAGGTTCAGTGGTCTCATCATTCCGAGAGAGAAGCTACTTGGGAGCGTGAAGATCGTCTTCGACTTGAGTACCCCGCTTCCTTCCCGCCGACTCCTGAATCTCGGGACGAGATTCTTCCGAGTGGGGGCGAGTTGTCACATCCCTAGTTCTGGTATGACCTAGGCTAGCTAGTCATGTGTGCATCATGTTTAAATTCCATTTAAATTTGAAATGGGGATTTGTAAAACCCTCAGAATCATTTCTGGAAATGACCCAGATAAAAATTTCTCCAAAAAGGTCCAAGAAAATGTTCATGTCTCTCTCTGAAAACATTGGGCAGAGGTAAAATTCAAACCAATATTTTTAGGGGCTCATAAATATTTATTTTGGCCATTTGGAATTAATCCAGTAATTATTTGCGTTGGATAAATATTATATATATATATAATATTGTCCAATAATTCCGAATTATGATGAGGGGCTTTGGAATAATCCTTTAGGCCCCTGCAAAAAATTTTAGAAGAAAATAACTTGATTTAGTATTTTTATTAAATCAAAACAAAGGTCAGAAAATAGAAAAGA